>NC_134360.1:195990265-196180265 GCF_048569485.1 Anomaloglossus baeobatrachus | reverse complement strand
GTATTAGATGTGGAGTCTCAGGAGGCGCACGTCGTGTATTAGATGTGGAGCCTCAGGAGGCGCACGTCGTGTATTAGATGTGGAGTCTCAGGAGGCGCACGTCGTGTATTAGATGTGGAGTCTCAGGAGGCGCACGTTGTGTGTATTAGATGTGGAGTCTCAGGAGGCGCACGTTGTGTGTATTAGATGTGGAGTCTCAGGAGGCGCACGTCGTGTGTATTAGATGTGGAGCCTCGGTGCAGATTTCTACGTACAAAATCCATAGGATGATGCAGCGCCAGATCATCTATACATTGCTAAAAAGTTCTGAGCAGAAACAGACAAGCCACAGATGATGCTGCAAATTTCTCACGTGGGATCGTGCCGCGAGGGTGCAATGTGCACAGATCACACCACGCCTGATTTTTGGATATCACCCATAAGATACAAAGGTCACAATAATGAATTCTTCACAACTTATTGTATCAGGGAGAATCTCTCCAGCCATCTCCTATAAAGACATTATACAGACGCCCCCCTATATACCCACCAGGGGTGATGCCTCCATATATACCCACCAGGGGTGATGCCTCCATATATACCCACCAGGGGTGATGCCTCCACCTGTCCATCAATAATCAGCCTCTGCTCTATGTATACATTATTCCTTATTGCCCCTGACAACTCTTAACTATATCTGCTATACCAGGTTGTCAAAACCTTTCCCCATGTGGCAGATGTGGGTTAATGGCTGCACAAGGAGAACCACAAGCCCCAGCCGTGCTGCGCAGGAGAACCACAAGCCCCAGCCGTGCGGCGCAGGAGAACCACAAGCCCCAGCCGTGCGGCGCAGGAGAACCACAAGCCCCAGCCGTGCGGCGCAGGAGAACCACAAGCCCCAGCCGTGCGGCGCAGGAGAACCACAAGCCCCAGCCGTGCGGCGCAGGAGAACCACAAGCCCCAGCCGTGCGGCGCAGGAGAACCACAAGCCCCAGCCGTGCGGCGCAGGAGAACCACAAGCCCCAGCAGTGCGGCGCAGGAGAACCACAAGCCCCAGCAGTGCGGCGCAGGAGAACCACAAGCCCCAGCAGTGCGGCGCAGGAGAACCACAAGCCCCAGCAGTGCGGCGCAGGAGAACCACAAGCCCCAGCCGTGCGGCGCAGGAGAACCACAAGCGCCAGCCGTGCGGCGCAGGAGAACCACAAGCCCCAGCAGTGCGGCGCAGGAGAACCACAAGCCCCAGCCGTGCGGCGCAGGAGAACCACAAGCCCCAGCAGTGCGGCGCAGGAGAACTACAAGCCCCAGCAGTGCGGCGCAGGAGAACTACAAGCCCCAGCAGTGCGGCGCAGGAGAACTACAAGCCCCAGCAGTGCGGCGCAGGAGAACTACAAGCCCCAGCAGTGCGGCGCAGGAGAACTACAAGCCCCAGCAGTGCGGCGCAGGAGAACTACAAGCCCCAGCAGTGCGGCGCAGGAGAACTACAAGCCCCAGCAGTGCGGCGCAGGAGAACTACAAGCCCCAGCAGTGCGGCGCAGGAGAACTACAAGCCCCAGCAGTGCGGCGCAGGAGAACTACAAGCCCCAGCAGTGCGGCGCAGGAGAACTACAAGCCCCAGCAGTGCGGCGCAGGAGAACTACAAGCCCCAGCAGTGCGGCGCAGGAGAACTACAAGCCCCAGCAGTGCGGCGCAGGAGAACTGCAAGCCCCAGCAGTGCGGCGCAGGAGAACTACAAGCCCCAGCAGTGCGGCGCAGGAGAACTACAAGCCCCAGCAGTGCGGTGCAGGAGAACTACAAGCCCCAGCAGTGCGGCGCAGGAGAACTACAAGCCCCAGCAGTGCGGCGCAGGAGAACTACAAGCCCCAGCAGTGCGGCGCAGGAGAACTACAAGCCCCAGCAGTGCGGCGCAGGAGAACTACAAGCCCCAGCAGTGCGGTGCAGGAGAACTACAAGCCCCAGCAGTGCGGCGCAGGAGAACTACAAGCCCCAGCCGTGCGGCGCAGGAGAACTACAAGCCCCAGCACTGCGGCGGAGGAGAACTACAAGCCCCAGCAGTGCGGCGCAGGAGAACTACAAGCCCCAGCAGTGCGGCGCAGGAGAACTACAAGCCCCAGCAGTGCGGCGCAGGAGAACTACAAGCCCCAGCAGTGCGGCGCAGGAGAACTACAAGCCCCAGCAGTGCGGTGCAGGAGAACTACAAGCCCCAGCAGTGCGGCGCAGGAGAACTACAAGCCCCAGCCGTGCGGCGCAGGAGAACTACAAGCCCCAGCACTGCGGCGGAGGAGCTGCCGGCGGCTCAGGTGTCTCAATGACACAGACAGTCCTCGGGCCGAGCACTGCCCGCAGCCGCAGCCGCAGCCACTCTCCCTCCCTCCTCCCTCCCCGGTGCTCTCACCCGTTCGCTCCCCTCCGCTTGCTCAGCAGGTACAGCAGGACGAGCGCCGCCCCGGCCGCGGAGGAGTTGCGGACGGTCAGGTACTTGCTGTACACCGGCGCCATGGTCACTGTCAGGAGGAGGAGGAGGGGAGGGGCCGCCGGCAGAGGAACTGCGGCATGCCGGGAACGTCGCGAGGCTCCACCCACAGTGTCATCACCATGGTAACGGCGTCCTCCCGTACAGGTCGGAACGCTGCGGCCTAGTATGTGGAAGGTTGTTGTCAGTGATAGTCAGGGACGTGTGTTCCCCTTACACTAGTGCGCACAGTAGACCACCACACCGTATAATACCCTCACAGAATCTCCTCACAGTGCCCCCTACATGTGATCCCCTGACAGTGCCCCCCGCAGTCCGTGTGATCCAATCAGCCTCCACTCAGTATGATTCCTCCACATTGGCCCCCGCTCAGTGTGATCCCCTCACAGTGCCCCCCGCTCAGTTGATTCCCTCATAGTGCCCCCCGCTCAGTTGATTCCCTCACAGTGCCCCCCGCTCAGTGTGATCCCCTCACAGTGCCTCCCGCTCCATGTGATCCCCTCACAATGCCCCCCCGCTCAGTGTGAAACCCTCACAGTGCCCCCCCGCTCAGTGTGATCCCCTCACAGTGCCCCCCGCTCAGTGTGATCCCCTCACAGTGCCCCCCGCTCAGTGTGATACCCTTACAGTGCCCCCCGCTCAGTGTGATCCCCCCACAATGCCCCATGCTCAGTGTGATCCCCTCACAGTGCCCCCCCCACTCAGTGTGATCCCCTCACATTGGCTCCCCGCTCAGTGTGATCCCCTCACAGTACCACCCGCTCAGTGTGATCCCCTTACAGTGCCCCCCGCTAAGTGTGATCCCCTCACAATGCCCCATGCTTTGTGATCCCCTCACAGTGCCCCCCCTGCTCAGTGTGATCCCCTCACATTGGCTCCCCGCTCAGTGTGATCCCCTCACAGTGCCCACCGCACAGTGTGATCCCCTCACAGTGCCCCCCGCTAAGTGTGATCCCCTCACAATGTCCCCTGCTCAGTGTGATCCCCTCACATTTATTTGGGAGAGTTTATCGTGACGCCACCTGTGGTATGCAGCCAGGAGTAGCCGCCGCTGCCGAATTCCTCGCCGGGGCAGGTGTTATGGCAGCAGGGATGGTGTCGCTCCCCACAGGCGGAGCTGGCACCGGGTGGATGAAGAGGGTGCTAATGGCGTTGGCGCCGGTAAGGACGAGCCAACACAGTCTCTGCGGGTTCAGGGTGTAGTTTTCTCACAACTTCAGGTGCCAGCCCGGTCACACTGGTCACTGCCGTGATGGGCTCTGGTCAATCCCAGATCCGGTAAAGGGGTCACCACCGCTGTTTGAAGAAAGAGAAGGAGTGAGACAATGTCCTATTTCTTGGATGTCCCCTCAGCAGTTAGGTACCCGGGTTGAGCTCCCGCTCCAAGCCCCAGGCCTAGCAAAGTCCAAGTATTCGAGAGATATCTTGTCAGAACTATGGTGCCGACAGATCTGTGTGTGTCAGTGTGTTACGCTTATTTCTACCACAAGTGGAACCCGCCCCCAGGTGGCCGGCTTCAGTGACCGGGGAAGTCCCATGATCGTGATGGTCACCTCTCTGCCTACCCTGAGCCATCCCACCCTGTGTGAAGGCTCCTAAGCGGTATGTAGAGTGTGAATGTGGAATCCCCCCCACCTGAGATAGATACTGCACCTTAATTGAGGTGCAGTACCCTGTGGCGACCAGAGCCTCAGGGGTGCCACACCCCCGCTCAGTGTGATTCCCTGACAGTGCCCCTGGCACATTATGGTGCCCCTTCTCTTCACTGCCTAAATTAAAAAAAAAATCATCTTGCCCCATTTCCACAATGTTCTCCTCTGGTTGGTGGTGTGAGGCTCTGCACAGCAGGCACAATCTAGTAACGTCAGCGCCCCTGCTGCGCTGAAACTCAAATGCAAAAACTGATTGGTGGAGCAGGGAGCTGACACCATTATTCAACTATATATGTGTCCCTGTGGATACAGCACAGTTGAAATCAAGATCTGCCACCAACCTCCCAGAACAGCTTCTTAAACCCAGCAATATTGCACTGCACTTGGAAGGGTTGGAAGGAATGATGTCTAAGCCTGCTCCCACGACTTCCTGCAGGTTGGTTTGTTATCCCTGCAGTTGGAGCATACCTACCAATTTTTAAAAAATATTATAACAAGTGACTGCTAAAGTCCACACACCATAGGACATATCTGGCATTTACACCAGCCAATCGTTGGGACGAGTGTGGTGCCCCTGGGGCTTCGGTCGCCACAGAGTATTTCACCCAAATTTAGGTGTAATGCTAAACCCGGTTCCTGAGGAGGTCAGTCCCGGTTTCACCACTTACACACTCAAATACACACCAGGTTGCCCTGTTCCCACTGGGGACTGGGCTATGGTCGGGAAATAAAGGGGTCGCCGACAGAGAGGCATTTATAGGATGCCCTCAACAGGGGCCCCACTAGCTTAGGACCTGGGAGGGGGAGGTGCAGCCAGCAGGGAGAGCGAGGAGCCAATACAACAGTCAGAGAGTTCTCCAGCAGGAGAGCAGAGGAGCAGTCGCATCTACAGGTGCTCCAGTGGGAAGGAGGAAGAGTTCACACACTTGCTGTGGGGAGATGCATCTGCTCCCCTCGGAACCGGCGCCACACAGGGCAGCAGGACCCTAGGGAAGATCATACTTCACGTTGGTTTTCCAGAATCTGCCTGGATGGGGAAAGTTTCAAGCTTCCCTGACCACAGAGTGCCCGACAGCACAGTGCCAGAGAGGATCCGGGGCTTGCATCAAGCTGGACCCCATATCAGAACTGCGGCACCTGCAGATAGAGACAAGAGTACATCTAATGAAAACCCGGGTCCCCTCGTAGCTTCAAGCCAGGGGATCCACAGACAGGCGCTATAAGGAGGGAACCCACCGAACACAAAACCGGACTGATCTCTAAAAGGATTCTGGTTTGACGGAGCCCATCATAGCAAGTGACCGGTATTACCCGGGTGAGCGGCACCGTACAAAAGTGAGTAAACAACCTGGAACCAAAGCTATAGACTCTGACTCTTTATTACACACTCTGCCGCTCACCGACGTCATTACTACTCCCCTCATCATCCTCCCTGGAGCCCGCTGCATCTGTGGAGAGCGATACCATCCACAGCTGCTACTACCATCTGCCCCGGAGGATGGAGATAGCAGCGGCGGCCCATTCCCTGGCCGCATACCACAGGTAGCGTCTCGACATTCACATCACTACTACCCCCAACATCTCTCCCCTGCCATCTTCTGTACAGCTCGGTGCAACGGAGCCGGGCTAGGCCGCACGTGACAAGAACAGTCAACGGCCCGGCGACGAGTAGGTTAAACGCACCTGCCCCGTGGGGCGCTACACGAGCGTTCCTGGTAACTTCTTGTTAATCACCCGACAAATGAGCAAAGCACTTATGTGCTGGATTGAAGAGATTGTCACCTGTATCAACCCTTAAAAGGGGTTTTCACACAAAGTTAATTTTAAAGTTGATTTTAATCAATAGATCTTGAAATAATAATTTCCATAATTGTTTGTGTTTAAAAAAAATGTCCCTGTGCTGAGATAATGTTTTATATGTGTCCCTGCTATGTACTGTGTAATGGCTCTTATAGACTTGTGTTGAGCGCTAGTGACATAACTTGTGACTTCCGGCCAGTCAGAAGTTACGGGCACAAGATGACGCCTCAGGACCGGAGCAGGGCCGAAAAACAATGAAGCCGCCGGAGGATGAGTATAAGAAAGGGGGTAGGGGACTTACATTTATAGCACCACTCCAGTGGAGGAGGTTTAATGCTGGAGTGATGCTTCAAATATAAGCCCCCTTTCTTACACTCACCCTCTGGCGAGTTACCTCCTACACCAGTTCTTCTCCAGCCATGTCAGCACCAAGTCAGCATTTGTATGACATTGTAATGCCATGTGAGTCGTGCTGTCATTCAGTGGATACTAATAACCCTCATGTGACATATCAATGTCATACGAATGCCAGCAGATTCGGTGCTGACATCACTGGATCGGTGCTGTTGTGTTTGTTTTTCTAATTTAAACTGGAGAATACAACACTTAAGGCTGCTTTACACGAGACAATCTATCGTGCGATAGATCGTCGGGGTCACGGTTTTTGTGACGCACATCCGGCATCGCTGACGATGCCGGCCTGTGTGACACCTCCTGGCGACGCAGTATTGCTCACAAACTGCTCGCTAGGTTCCATAATATCGTTTAATTTAGTTGTTCATCGTTTCCGGGGTAGCACACGTCGCTCCGTGTGACACCCCGGGAACGATGAACAGCAGCTCACCTGCGTCACGCGGCCGCCGCCGGCTATGTGAAGGAAGGAGGTGGGCGGGATGTTTACGTCCCGCTCATCTCCGCCCCTCCGCTTCCATTGGCCGGCAGCCGTGTGACATTGCTGTGACGCCGAACGTCCCTCCCACTCCAGGAAGTGGACGTTTGCTGCCCACAGCGAGGTCGCACGAGAGGTGAGTATGTGTGATGGGGGTTACTGACTTTGTGCGACACGGGCAGCGATTTGCCCGTGACGCAAAAAGGACGGGGGCGGGTATGATCGATTGTGAAATCGCACAATCGGTCGTACCATGTAAAGCAGCCTTTAAGGTGTGTGGTAAGTAGTGAACAACCCCTGATGAGCAACCGGTGACCACAGGGGATCTCAGCAGCTAGCCTGCACCAACACTCATTCATTCATTTTATACCGTATCCTGTATCTTTATGGAATAACTATAGGAATTTTCTGGTCTAAAACCATAAGTCTACACTCACTCTACATCTTAAGGGGGCTTTACATGCAACGACATTGCTAGCGATGTCGCTCGTGAAAGCACCCGCCCACGTCGGTTATGCATCACGGGCAAATCGCTGCCCACATACTTACCTGCCTAGCGACGTCGCTGTGGCCGGCGCACAGCCTCCTTTCTAAGGGGGCGGTTCGTGCGGCGTCACAGCGACGTCACACGGCAGACAGCCAATAGAAGTGGAGGGGCGGAGAGCAGCCGAAAGAAAGTGATGCCCACCTCGTTGCCGGAGGACGCAGGTAAGGTGTTGTTCGTAGTTCCTGGGGTGTCACACGTAGCGATGTGTGCTGCCTCAGCAACGACCAACAACCTGCGTCCTGCACCATCAACGATATTTGGGATTAGAACGACGTGTCAACGATCAACGATAAGGTGAGTATTTTTGATCGTTAGTGGTCGTTCGTACGTGTCACACGCAACGACGTCGCTAATGAGAACGGATGTGCATCACGAATTCCGTGACCCCAACAACATCTCGTTAGCGATGTCGTTGCGTGTAACGGGGCCTTAAATCTATGTGACTACGCATCGTGCCCACTGTGCTCGGTGAGGATTCTCTAGTGTCAGAGCCAGGAACGGCAGCCAATGGCCGCGAGTATGTGATATGCCGACCCCCCACCGGCAAGAATCTACTTGCACTGAGCGAGGTTGCGTCCCGCTAGTCGGGTTCTGGCCAGGAGTCTGCATATCACTTACTTGCATGGCTGCCATTCCCACCGCTGAGACTACTCACCACGCACAGTGCACATGATGTGGGGATTCAGAAGTCTGCAGTCATGTAGAGAGACACATAGAGTGACTGCAGACTTATAGCTTTAGACTGGTCAAACCCTTTAAATAGTTGTGCCATAAAGATACAGGATAAAAAATGAATGAATGAATGAATGTGTGACGCCCCGGACTAGTCGGGTCGTCCCAGGTAGTCACACACAACACCACACCCCCTCCCAGTTAGGTGACATCAGACAAACTAAAAACCTTGTCACCACCCTCCAAGTTTGATGTCCACACCAGGGGAGCGGAGCCAGGCGGTTGGCTCCGCCCACCGAGGAGTTCACAGGCCTGGAGGCGGGAAAACACACATCACAAGTTCTAGTACAAGTGTAGAGCAGTCAAGTTCACGGGCAGTCCTGTGCCCAGGCCTGCTAAGAGACTACCAGGTGGCTGGGCCGGAGCCCAGTCACTATTGGCAAGGAGGCAGACAGTGGTGGCCGCCTGTAGGAGACCGGGAAGACGACCGGTGGAACCGTAAGGGACTGGGACAGAGTAGTGGCCCGCCGGAACCGAACCGGGGAGCCAACTGGATACCGGAGCACCAGGTAGGGTACTCAGACCCAGTACAAAGCCCTGAACTGACAGGGCCGAGTCGAATCAACTGATTGCGGACTGGACTTAAGGACCTACCCCACACAAGTCCTGTTAGAAGACAACAGCCCAACCATACAGGGTAAAGCCACTGCCGAGGCATAGAGACCCAAAGGGCCAGCGTCTGCGGGCAAACGGGCTCCAATGGCATATACAAGTCGGGGAGCGGACTACCGGTGTCTAGGCATAGGAGTCAAACATTTACACACAGAGGTGTAGGAAAAAGGTGGAAACCACCAACCTATTCTGGGAGAAGCTGCAGCTGGCTGCGGGCCCCGTTCATCACTCCATTTGGTTTACCAGAGACTCCAGTGTCTTGTGTCAGAGTGAGTACACCAGTCCGGGTCCGTGGGTGGCTCAAGCCACCACCCGCAGTACGAGCACGGATCCGAGCGGCTCAGCGGTCGCAGCCGAGCCCACGGGGCGGTACAAATGTTGCGGAAGTCTAGCTGCTTTGACCCCCCCCCGTGGTCAACCGTCGCTCCGTAGCTTTCCATTCACACTGTATTTTGGAACCTCATGATCTGAGATCTATTGAGGGGGTCAAGCACCTTTAGGCTATGTGCCCACGGGACATTGTACCTGTAGATATATCCGCAGGTTTGTCCGCAGATTTTCTGCAGCAGCTCCCCAGAATCTGCCGACACATACCGCCACGTGGAGAATAGAAAAAGCCGGTCTTTTGAGCGCTAATAATAGATCTATTATCTCAAGTTTTCTTTATGAATAATTATGCTTTATTCGTGACAATTAAGATAAATAACGCTCTTGTTATCACAACGCGTTTCAGCAAGATATACTTACCATCATCAGGTGTCCATAACGCGTTTCAGCAAGATATACTTGCCATCATCAGGTGCACCACCCAGCTTTACATCGGACAACGCCAGCCGAGACAAACCCATCAACCTCCAGAGGATTTACATGATCATCACCGAGGTTGTGCGAGGGCGCACAACCTAATCAGGTGAGCAGTTTTCAATACGTTATAACTAACTTTGTCCCACGGGTGCTTCTCATATGCGCTATCTTTATTTTCAGTGACACATACCGCCACAACATGAATGAAAAGGTTACTACAGAAAAGGTTACGTAACTGCATCACCTTTTGCTGGCACTACAGGGGGCATCCGTGGGCACCCTACCTCAGCTAATCCAAGTACAAGCCATCAAATGAGTACATCACTGGAAGAAACACCCTGACAAAGCTATTGGCGAAACACATACTGTTTATGCTCGGTGGCTGAGCAGGTTACAGTATGATGGCTTCTCTGCTTTATTTTTTGTCGCCCGTTAAAGGGGTTATCCGGCTTCTTTGACTTTTTTTTTTATTTCCCTATTGGGCTACATTGGGGCAGGTAAGTAGATAGAGACCACTTACCTGCCCTGCTGTCAGCCCCTCTCCCCCAGCTCATAGTGGTCATGTGACCGCTCCTGCCGCGATTTTGCTGCTTCCGGTCATTTCATGTCAACATGGGCAGGGCCATGTTGACATGCAAATGTGGAACAGCAGGTCGCTGCCCTGCTGGGCTGTACAGTGCGATGAGCCCCGCCCCCCTTCCCTGCACCCTCCCACACATTCCCCCGCACCTCTTTTACTCTCCAGTAACCTCCCCCTGCACTGCTGTGGGGTCCGTGACCTGGGGGACGGGCCTGGCGGCGGCGGCTGCCGTGGTGTCAGCTCCAGCACCGGGCCCCCTGCTCAGGATCACACATTCAAATGTACCGGCATCACAGATCACAGATGTCGGTACATTTGAAAGTGCTGATGAGAAGCAGCGCAGCGCTGCTTGTGATCACTGTCCCTCCGGCTGTCTGTGCTCTCTTCAGCACAGCGGTGACGTCACTACTGTGCTGATATGTCCAAAGCACAGACAGCGCGCGAACGTGCAGGAGCGGCGGGGACCGAGGACGGGTGAGTATGTACTCCCTACATGTGTTCCCTATGGGGGGGGTGCAAAGCCATATGTGTGCGTGTGCGGTACAGAGCTATATGTGTGCGGTACAGAGCCATATGTGTGCGGTGCAGAGCCATATGTGTGCGTGTGCGGTGCAGAGCCCGATGTGGGGCTGTTATTTGCAATGCTGTAGTGATACCAGGTCAGGTGCTGGGGAAGAATACTGACAGGGAATGTGTGTGTGCAGAGGGCGGGCAGGGGGCGAGGCTGGACAGTGAGGCCGGGCGGTGCCAGCTGTGACTGGGAGGTTTGGCACAGGAAGTGGTCAGTTTGCTGGAGCTGAATGTAAACAACAAGCTGCAGAGAATAAAGGGATAATTCAAGAGGAACAAAAGTTAGAAAACAAAAAATAACAATGTAGGTGTGATTTATATGACAATACAGCACAGATAAACTCAAACATTTTTGTTAAGCTAATGTTGGACAACTCCTTTAATGTTCCTTGGTTCTGTTTTTCTCAATCTTTCCTCCTGTGCATTTGACATTTACTGTATGCTTCCATTTATCACTTGATCTGTAATGTTATACCGATACCGTCAACCTTGTAATTTGGTCCTGTCCTCTTATCCTCATCATTTTTTCACGTCTGTGTCCATGTATACCGTATGTGTTTTTAATGCACGGTACTTTATCATATACATTTTATTACATATTAATAAATATAGCTGCCATTATTTGTTACCTTGCTCGCACAGATTTTTTAGATATATAGATGCTTCAGGGCCCCGTAATGAACGGCACACATTGAGATTATATGGATTATACAAATACATTTCTTGTCAAAATATTTGCTTTATTATTACACATAAGACATAGGCAAGTCATTATTCTTTTACATGAGAATTAACAGAGTGAAGATTTATATTTGGCTGAAACTCTACATATATATGATATACTTTTAAAATGTATATCGCTTGGTGGGGGGGTACATGGCCTAGACTTGGTTTATGCCAAGAGAATAAATAAAATGGAAGACTGCTGTAGTATCCAGCAGAGTTTAATTACTGATTGCCGGGACACAGTAGGGTTGAAACCTATTGCGCACGTCACACGGTACGATATATCAGGCGATATGTCGTCGGGGGGTCACGTCGGTAATGACGCACATCCGGCATCGTCTGATATATCGTAGCGTGTGACAGCTACGTGCGATGGTGAACGAGCAGAAATACTCACCTTCTCGTTCATCGTTGACACGTCGCTCAGTTTTAAAAAATCGTCTGTCCGGTTGTTCATCATTCCCGTAGCAGCACACGTCGCTCCGTGTGCCACCCCGGGAACGATGAACACAGCTTACCTGCGTCCCGCCGGCAATGTGGAATGAAGGAGGTGGGCGGGATGTTTACGTCCCGCTCATCTCCGCCCCTCCACTTCTATTGGCTGGCTGCCGTGTGACGTTGCTGTGACGCCGAACGTCCCTCCCCTTCAGGAAGAGGATGTTTGCCGCCCACAGCGACGTCGCCCGGGAGGTAAGTGCATGTGACGCGGGGTTAACGACTTTGTGCGCCACGGGCAACTAATTGCCCGTGGCGCACAAACGACGGGGGCAAGTACGATCGCTCGTGCAATCGCACGATAGATCGTCCCGTGTGACGCCCACATTAGTGCTTACAGCAGGGGCAGACACATCATTGCTGCAATATGTGCAGCCGCACAGGGGCCCAAGAGGTAAGGGGGGCCAATTTCTACCTCCAAAACAGGTGGAATTGTGCATTACGTTGATCTATTAGACTGAAAAGGGCCCAAATATTGTTTTTGCACAGATCCCCTCTAAAGTCTTTGTCTGCCAGTGACTTACAGAGTAACAATCTTAGCCCTTTGAAGCCCACCCAGCTCAGGAAGCACACTCTTCTCCCACACTCTGCTTGTCTTGCCACTGCTCTGCGGGTCATCATCATCATGATCCTCCTATACAGGTCAATCACATTTTTATGAGGGTTTAGGGACTAAACAGGCCAGCGGTATAATCTGGGCTCTGCAATTTTCAGGGGCTTTTATTAATATTATTATTTAATGGACTTCAGCTTCTTGAGCCATGGCAACTTGATGGATGAACGCTCTCTAGGAAGATCGATCTTGTGCAGCCTAGATAGGTCTACCAGGTTCTTCCTCTCCATTATCTTGATAGTATCAAGCCATCAGGTTGCAGGCCTTCCTCTTCACATTGTTCTTTCTATTCTTCCAACCATGATGTCCTTCTCCAGTGATTGCTTTCTTAATATAATGTGTCCAAAGTAGGCAAGTCGTAGCTTGGTGATCCTTGCTTCAACGGACATGTCCGGCTTGATTTATTCCAAAATTGATTGGTTTGTTCTTCTTGCCATCCATGGTATTGATAACACTCTTCTCCAGCACCACATTTCAAAGGCGTTGATTTTTCTTCTGTCTTGTTTTTTTATTGCCCAGGTTTCACATTCGTGTGTTACCACAGAAGAGACCAGACTATGTACGAGCCGAGACCAGAATATGTACAAGCCATGTCTTCATCACCAGTGAAATGTACATCAATTTAATGACTTAATTGTTGATTTCCCCATAGTTATTCTCCTATTGACTTCCGGTGTAGTCACTGCATCTTGAGTGATCATTGATCAGAGTAGGTTGAAGCCCTTTACAATTGGGTCATTCCACATCAAGTGGATCAGTTTTAAAAATCGTCCCCACTCGACCTTCTCCGATTTTGTTGAAAATTTATAAGGCTGTACATGTATGTTTGAAAAGAGGTTCTGTAAATTTTTAGGGCCAGATCTCAAATACATTGGACACTGTTGACCTTTCACTGGAGGTTCCACCAAGCCTGCGGCTTCAGCTAAGAGGATTTTGCAAACTTTGGCACATAGCCATTAGAGTTCTATACTGGCTATGATGCTGAAATTTGGCATACTAGCTCAACTTTTGCTGCTAAACACGATAAAATTATTACCAGCTATGACAAAACAATATTTCGGCCGCAATTTTGTGTCAAAGTAGCTTGTAAAACGCCTCGCATAAAATTTATGCCTAACTTTGCTCATATATAACTCAAGACCAAAAAGCAATAGTAACTGGTGCTTTGCCCTGTACACCAAACATCTTCATGACTTTGCATTGCTGCAATATCACGGTCAAAGCATATGTATTTGTGAAAATATTCACACCCACATATGATGAAAAACTTAAAAAACCCGAATTTTACCTATTTTAGGTCAAATTTCTCAAAAAGGGTACCCCTAAAATATATTAATTCTGATATCATTAGAAAGAGCACATTTTTCTCAACAAGGATCATTGGTTTTTTTTTGGAGTCTCTCAGTTTAAGAAAAGAAAAATGCCACTGAATAAATAAATAAATAAATCCTGTCCATATATCATGGTCTCTTCTTATGACATGCACAGCAGCGCAGTGAAGCCACATTTTTCCATCTAACTTGGCATCAAACACTAGTAATAATACCAATATTCTGATCATTAATTTAAACCACTATATTAGCACAGATAATACCACCATACAGTGACCATATAGTGATAAAAGCAGTTTTACACCAGTAATTTGCAGAGCGTATATGTGTTCTTTACAGATACCAGTGATGTTCTCAATGGTCATAGTCACGCATTGTCTCTTTTCTTTTCCTTTTGACTCAGACCACCATGACCACTTCTTCCATCCATAACTCGTCCCTGCAAAATGTAACACAGAGACATCTTTGGCTTACACATTCCTCACCTCTACACAAACAATATAGTGCTACAACCAGTGCTCTACGCAGTAATAATGCCCCCTCTATGCCCTGACTTTCACATGAAAGTTCTCTTTTTCTGGCCATGTTGAGAGTTTAATGGAACCAACAAATGTAATGCTCCAGATTCTCAACTAGCTGAAATGAAGGTCAGTTGTATAGCTTCTCTAATCAGCAAAACTGTTTTCAGCTGTGCTAACATACTTGCACAAGGGTTTTCAAGGGATTTCTAAACATCCATTAGCCTTCTAACACAGTTAGCAAACACAAAGTACCATTAGAACTCTGGAGTGGTGGTTGCTGGAAATGGGCCTCTATACACCTATGTAGATACTGCATTAAAAACAAGATGTTTGCAGCTAGAATAGTCATTTACCACATTAACAATGTATAGAGTGTATTTCTGTTTAATTTAATGTTAGCTTCATTGAAAAAAAAATGTGCTTTTCTTTCAAAAATAAGGAAATATCTAAGTGACCCTAAACTTTTGAACTGTAGTGTACATTCTCGCATAATTTGCATGTTTTTTTTACATATTTGCACATATTGCAATTGACTTGACTTATTGCATTCCTGCTGCTGGATTGTGTCGCCCTCTAGTGTCTACTCTCTATTTTTCCATCTGTCTTCCCTTTTAATATCTATTCTCATGTTTTTGATATACATTTTAAACTATATATATAACATTATCACTATGACTGTTCATGTTTTTATAGGTTTATTTGGCTTTTTTTGGTATTTCTTAGCCCATAACGTGTTGCTAGTACTTTATACTCTATTGTGGTGCTCAGTATTTTAACCATTATACTCTTTATGTACCATTTTGATCATAGTATCATAGTTTTTATCATAGTTTTTAAGGTTGAAGGGAGACTCTAAGTCCATCTAGTTCAACCCGTAGCCTAACATGTTGATCCAGAGGAAGGCAAAAAAAACCCCAATGTGGCAAACAGGTTCCAATGGGGAAAAATTTCCTTCCTGACTCCACATCCGGCAATCAGACTAGTTCCCTGGATCAATACCCTGTCATAAAATCTAATATACATAACTGGTAATATTAAATTTTTCAAGAAAGGCATCCAGGCTCTGCTTAAATGTTAGTAGTGAATCACTCATTATAACATCATGCGGCAGAGAGTTCCATAGTCTCACTGCTCGTACAGTAAAGAATCCTCGTCTGTGATTATGATTAAACCTTCTTTCCTCAAGACGTAGCGGATGCCCCCGTGTTCCAGTCGCAGGCCTAGGTGTAAAAAGATCTTTGGAAAGGTCTCTGTACTGTCCCCTCATATATTTATACATTGTGATTAGATCCCCCCTAAGCCTTCGTTTTTCCAAACTAAATAACCCCAAGTTTAATAACCTATCTTGGTATTGCAGCCCACCCATTCCTCTAATAATCTTGGTCGCTCTTCTCTGCACCCTCTCCAGTTCAGCTATGTCCTTCTTATATATCGGTGACCAGAATTGTACACAGTATTCTAAGTGCGGTCGCACTAGTGACTTGTACAGAGGTAGAACTATATTTTTTTCATGAACACTTATACCTCTTTTAATACATCCCATTATTTTATTAGCCCTGGCAGCAGCTGCCTGACACTGTCCACTAAAGTGAAGTTTACCATCCACCCATACACCCAAGTCTTTTTCTGTGTCTGTTTTACCCAGTGTTCTACAATTAAGTACATAATCATAAATGTTATTTCCTCTACCCAAGTGCATGACCTTACATTTATCTACATTAAACTTCAATTGCCACTTCTCAGCCCAATCCTCCAATTTACATAAATCTCCCTGTAATATAAAATTATCCTCCTCTGTATTGATTACTCTGCAGAGTTTAGTATCATCTGCAAATATTAAAATTCTACTCCGCATGCCCCCAACAAGGTCATTTATAAATATGTTGAAAAGAAGCGGGCCCAATACTGACCCCTGTGGTACCCCACTATGAACTGAGACCCAGTCCGAGTACGTACCATTAATAACCACCCTTTGTTTCCTATCACTGAGCCAGTTTTTAACCCAGTTACACATATTTTCCCCTATCCCCATTATTCTCATTTTATGTACCAACCTTTTGTGTGGCACCGTATCAAAAGCTTTTGAAAAGTCCATATACACAACATCCACTGCATTTCCCTGGTCCAGGCTTGAACTTACCTCTTCATAGAAGCTGATCAAATTAGTTTGACAGGATCGATCCCTCATAAACCCATGTTGATACTCTGTCATAAGGTTATTTTTCTTGAGATACTCCAGTATAGCATCTCTCAAGAAACCCTCAAGGATTTTACCAACCGTAGAGGTTAAACTTACCGGCCTATAATTTCCCGGCTCAGTTTTTGTCCCCTTTTTGAATATTGGCACCACATTTGCTATGCGCCAGTCCTGCGGTACCGACCCTGTTATTAAGGAATCTGAGAAGATTAAAAATAATGGTCTATCTATCACAGAACTCAATTCCTGTAGTACTCTGGGGTGTATGCCATCCGGGCCCGGAGATTTGTCAACCTTAGTGATTTCGAGGCGGCGGCGTACTTCCTGCTGGGTTAAGCAGGTAATATTCAAGGGTGAATTTATGGTATCACTGGTCATGTCATCTGCCATGGCATTTTCTTGTATAAAAACCGTAGAAAAAAAGTCATTCAGCAGGTTGGCTTTACCCTCATCCCCTTCCACCATTTCACCAAGACTATTTTTAAGGGGGCCAACACTATCGCTTTTCAGTTTTTTACTGTTTATGTAGTTAAAGAATATTTTAGGATTATTTTTACTTTCTCTCGCAATGAGTCTCTCTGTCTCAAACTTAGCTAACTTAATTTGCTTTTTACATATTTTATTTAATTTTCTATAATTATATAATGCCTCATCACTACCTACCCTCTTTAATTCTTTTAAGGCTTTCTGTTTTTCTTTTATTGCTTCCCTTACAGCTCTATTTAGCCATAGGGGTTTCCTCCTATTTCTAGCATGTTTGTTCCCATAGGGTATATTTTCTGCACAAGCCCTATTCAGGATGCTCATAAAAGTCTCCCATTTGCTTTGTGTACTTTTATTACTTAGTACATCATCCCAGTTTATTGCACTAAGATCATCTCTCAACCGTTTAAAATTTGCTTTCCTGAAGTTTAGTGTCCTTGTAGCCCCTCTACTAGACATCTTACTAAAGAATACATGAAAACTTATTATTTTGTGATCACTATTCCCCAAGTAACCCCCAACTTGTATATTTGATATGCGGTCTGGCCTATTGGTTAGTACAAGGTCTAGTAGTGCTCCCCCTCTTGTGGGGTCCTGTACCATTTGTGAAAGGTAATTATCTTTCATTGTTATCAAAAATCTATTTCCTTTGCTGGAACTGCAAGTTTCTGTTCCCCAATTTATATCAGGATAGTTAAAGTCCCCCATAATAATTACCTCTCCGAGACTCGCTGCTTTATCAATTTGCTTTATGAGGAGATTCTCTACCTCTTCCATAATATTCGGCGTCTTATAACACACCCCTATCAGTATTTTATTATTCATTCTCCCCCCCCTTATCTCCACCCATAGGGACTCTACATTCTCAGTACCCTCACATATGTTGTCACGCAGGATGGGTTTTAAGGATGATTTTACATATAGACACACACCTCCCCCTCGCTTATTTGTACGGTCATTCCTGAATAGGCTATAACCCTGTAAATTAACAGCCCAGTCATAGCTCTCATCCAGCCATGTCTCTGATATCCCCACTATATCATAATTTTCTTCCAACAATATTAATTCTAATTCCTCCACCTTATTTGTGAGGCTTCGGGCATTAGTGTACATGCACGTTACGTATGACTCTGTACCTGTATTCCTGCTTACTGTATTAACTGTCCTAACCCTTCCCCCCGTACCACCCCCAATTTCATTACTTGTGCCCTGGTCACTATCTGCACTACATTCCCCTTCTATAAAGTGAATACCCTCGCCCCCCATTCCTAGTTTAAACACTCCTCCAACCTTCTAGCCATTTTCTGCCCCAGCAGAGCTGCACCTTCCCCATTAAGATGCAGCCCATCCCTAGCATAGAATCTGTAGCCAACTGAAAAGTCGGCCCAATTCTCCAGGAACCCAAACCCCTCTTTCCTACACCAATTCCTGAGCCACCTGTTAACCTCCCTGATCTCTCTTTGCCTCTCTGGTGTGGCTCGTGGCACAGGTAGTATTTCCGAAAATACCACCTTTGAGGTCCATGCTTTAAGCTTACAACCTAATTCCCTGAAATCATCTTTAAGGACCTTCCACCTACCTCTAACTTTGTCATTTGTGCCAATGTGTACAATGACCGCTGGGTCCTCCCCAGCCCCTCCCAGTAATCTATCAACCCGATCAGCGATGTGCCGAACTCGAGCGCCAGGAAGACAACACACTGTTCGGCGATCCCTGTCTTTGTGACAGATTGCCCTATCTGTCCCCCTAATAATTGAGTCCCCCACTACCAGTACCTGTCTTGCCTGCCCTGCACTCCTATTCCCCCCCTTACTGGAGCAGACACTCCTCTGGCATTCAGAGGTCATGCCTTGCTGCAGCAATGCTACCCCTGTAATGACATCCCCCTCATCTGCCAAGTTTGCAAACCTATTGGGGTGTGTCAGTTCAGGACTAGCCTTCCTAGCACTTTTCCCTTTACCCCCCTTTCTAACTGTCACCCAGCTACCTACCTCACCGTCCTGCCGCTCCCTACTACGATCCTCCCCCACATCTGACCCAGCAAGCTGCTGCTCCCTTTTTTTCAATGAATGGTACCATAAGCCCAAGAAGTAAAATAGGGCTACCACATAGTTACCTGAAGAAAGGGGTCGACAACTCGACACAGAGGGGATAGGTATTGGCAGGGATGTTATAAATACTCCCATTTTTCAAAGTGGTGGTATATTGCTGTGATACACTATCACTTTATGATGGGCTCTTGGGAACCCCAGTGGCTCTGTAAAATGTAGGGACCACAGCACATCCTCTTCTAAGTTTTCATTTCACCCATCTGCACCTGCTCCACTTAGGCCGCTTGCACATTGCGTTTTCACCTACGTTCACTGGCTCTGTCGGGGCATCTGTCCGAACCCCCCACCTGCAAAATGTGTTTCGGATGCATACGCCGACGGGACCATTAACTAACAGAGCACACGCTGACTTTGTCTGCTCCATTATAGTCAATAGCCCCGTCGGCGTATGCGTCTGAAACACGTTTTGCGAAGGGAAGAAGGGGGGTTCGGACAGATGCCACGACGAGAACATAGGTGAAAACGCAATGTGAAAGCGGCCATACATGAATGGCGCTCTGCAGCAGCAGCACCCACTTTACACACTTGGGTTTGTGGTATGATTTTCGTACTTTTATTAATGAAGAATATTTTGATTGGGAATTTATGTTACACAGTGTTTAATTT
Organism: Anomaloglossus baeobatrachus; assembly: GCF_048569485.1. NCBI lineage: Eukaryota > Metazoa > Chordata > Amphibia > Anura > Aromobatidae > Anomaloglossus > Anomaloglossus baeobatrachus. Next base: position 196,160,547 of record NC_134360.1, on the reverse strand, counting down.
GAGGCAGACTCCATCAGGTAGAGAGGTTTGGAAATACTGACATGCACTCTCTTTTTTTTTCACCAGATGTTCTTCAAAACCTGAAAACACTGGACATGTGAACATCAAAGTGGTTCACAATATAAATGATGCTGAGGAGTCTTTCAAGCATTTTTTAAATGATTATTCAGACTTTATTTTGAATGAACTCACTAAAAAAAACTCAAAAAATTTCAGTGACTGTGCACAACCCATGTCTTCTGCTTCTCCCCAAATTCCCACTAGAGGGAGGCAGTGGTCTATAATCCTGTCAGGAATACGATATTAGCTTATTAGTGCCACTGCAATCGTAAAAGAAAGCAATACCCTGGCTGAATGTACTGCAGGTATTGAGTGCTAACATTAAATCTGAGGCCTTCTTCACTCGTGTATAAAAAAAAGCACGTTTTGGACATACGTATGGTCATCCTTGTGTACGTCTGTGTCATCCGTGTAACATCCGTGTGCTCACCATATGTCCATGTGACACGTCAATTTGTAATCCATGTGACATCCGCATGACCACAAACCAAGATACTGAAATTAATGGTTTCTTATGTGTAAAAGATGTGCAAAGCCAGAAAACCGATAGATAATAGATACGGTAGATGGATGGATGGATGGATAGATGGATGGATAGATGGATGGATGAATGGATTGATAGATGGATAGATAGAGAGGGATGATAGATAGATACATAGATAGATAGTGTGGCACCCTGGACAAGCCAGGGGCCACAGAGAACAACACCAACACACCCCACACTACCGGTCAGGCACACCTAAGTCAGACAAAAACCCTTGTTGCCTTCCTCCAGGGGCTGATGTTCACACCAGGGGGGTGGGCCAGTCGGTTGGTCCCGCCCACCGAGGAGTTCACAGTCCTGGAGGCGGGAAAAGTAGACAGATGAGTTGAGGAGTGGAGAGAGTTTAGTTTGAGAGTGGAAAGTGGAAGGAAGGAAAGTGGCAGTTAAGCAGACTGAAGTTGGTCCAGGTGTGTGGCCCGGACGGATCAGCAAGGTTGGCAGACGGTGGTGACCTTCTGCAGGAGTGGCCTATCGGAGTTTACCGTAAGGACCGTGGACGGGCGGTGGCCCGGCGGTACCGGACCGGTACACAAAGAGAAGTCAGCACCATCTGGCAGGGGCTTGCGGACCCCGGCAAGGCTAGGAGTCGCCGTGAATTTGCCAAATTCGTTAGCGAAGGCAACCTCCTGGGTTTCCCAGCAGCCAAGTCCCGACAGAAGGCAACAGTCCAACCGAGAGAGGGAAACACAGTCACCGCCAAGGCTAAAGTTCCCAGGGCCAGAGCCTGCGGGCAAAAGGGGCTCCTTCAGCACCCATCCAAGCTGGGGAGCAGGTTACCGGTGGGAACCCATTGAAACCGTTTACAGTACACAGGTGCAGGGAAAGGCAGTCACCATCAACCTGCCGGGAGGAGAAACACCGCAGCCGTCTGTGGGACCCGTCCATCCAGCCGTGTGTTTTACCGAGAACTGTGTCCTCATCATTGGCTGAGTGAGTACCACCGTGCCGTGCGGCACAGCACTTCCCCCACGACCCTGCACCTCGCCAGGCCCCGTAACCCGCCTGCCATCCATCCCTACCCCATCACCGGGCCCCGGGACAACCTACCCCTTACCCACGGAGGGGAGAACTAACATCCAGGCTGCTCCCTGTCATCGCTCCCGGGATCCCCCGTCCAGAGCAGCGGTGGTGTCACCAATCTCACCACAACCATGGGTGGCGTCACGGACAATATCAAATACCCACAATCAATAATCCCCTCTTTCACTCACGGGCGAGGAACGCCGCTTGAGTCCCCGGGATCCAGCCCACCGCTCGAGCCACCACCGAGCAGCAGCAGCCGCAGCAGCGGCCGGACCCGAGCAGTGGGAGAGTGCAGCGTCACCTCCTCCGCCCGCGACAACTGCATGTATAGCTATTTAACAGCATTAATAAATAATTTACAGGAAAAAAACATGGGGTTCCCCCTAATTTTCATAACCAGCACAGGTACAGCAGCAACTGCGGGCTGCAACCCTCAGCTGTCAGCTTTCCTTTGGCTGGTTTTTGAAAATAGAGGGGATACCATGCTGATTTTTTAAATTATTTGAACAAATAATTTAAAAAAACGGCATAGGGGACAGCAGACAACTGGTGGCTGATATTTTTTAGGGTGGGAAGGGCCATAGTTATTTGGCTCTTCCTAGTCTAAAACTAGCAGCCTGCAGCCGCCCCGGAGATGGCTCATCTATTAGAGGTGCCAAAGCTGGCGCTGTACTCGGCTCTTCACATTTCCCTAGTGCGGTGGCAAACAAAATATAAAAAAAAAATGTAAAAAAATTATATTTCTACTGGATTAGTAATGGGGGGTCTGATATCCACCCAATGATAATACCAGGGCTTGATGCCAGCTGGAAGTTCACAGCTTGCATCAACCTCATATATTACCCCATTTGCCACCGCACCAGGGCAACTGGAAGAGCCGCGTACAATGCCACATTTGGCACATCTAATAGATGCGCCACCTTTGGGGTGACTGCAGGCAGTTATTTTTAGGCTGGGAAGGGCCAAATAACCATGGCCGTTCCCACACTAAAAATATATGCCCCTAGTTGTCTGCTGTACCTTGGCTGGTTTTGAGAAATGAGGGGGAACCTACGCGGCTTTTTTAAAATATTTGTTCAAATATTTTAAAAAATCAGCTTGGTATCCCCTCTATTTTTCCAAACCATCCAAGGGACAGTTGATAGCTGAGGGTTGCAGCCCGCAGCTGCTGCTGTACCTGTGCTGGTTATGAAAATTGGGAGGTACCCCAAGTAATTTGTTTTACTAAAATTAGTCATTAATTCTGCTAAATAGCTGTACAAACTATCTCTCTGTCTGTCCATTTTATATTTATCTATCTAGTATTTATCTATCATTGTTCTATCTTTGCACGTCTTTTCCACATAGGTTTTATACCAGGGTTTTTCCCTTATGAGCTGCATCCACCAACAGTGAGCCCTTATATGCAGTATTCCAGAATGCTGTATATAAGAGACCAAGCCGCTTTGTAGAATGTAAAAAACACCTTTATAATTCTTACCTAGGGGGTGGTCCGGACGGTGATCCTACAAGAGGGAGGAGGCTCCGGACCGAGAGCAGTGACACTCATCAGACCGGACCGCCCCCTAGGTGAGTATAATAAAGGTGTTTTTTATATTCTATGGAGTGGCCTGGGCTCTTATATACAGTATTCTAGAATGCTGTATATAAGGGGTCACTAGTGGTGGCCGCACCTTATAAGGTAAAAAAATGGTGACAGGTTCCTTTTAAAATTTATAAAATGTTATGCACATAATCCACTTCAGAGGGCGATGTTGTGTTGCAAAACAGGCAGTAAATTCATTCAGTTTTACTGGAAGGTTTCATACAAACTATCTTTAGGCTACAATTACAAAACAATAAAAAAAAATAATAATATATTACAGGTTATAGCTTATTATGTAGATTGAGCACATTTACAATATCCTTATGTGACATTAAATGTGTACTTTTATGAGGTCTGTTAGCTGGCAACCTACTGCTGGAAGACTTTGGTCCTGGCCAGGGGCGTAACTACTGCGGTCGCACTGGACGCTATTGCGACCGCGCCTGGGAGGTTCGGGGCCCGTGGCCGCCCTGCAGATCAGCAGCCAGCCCCTTTCTGTGAGAGAGGAGCTGCGCTGTTCTGTCACAGACCACGCCGTCGCTATATGACCCGGTGCCAGCGCCGTTAACACCGGGAGGAGTGGGGGTGGCAAATAGGGGGATGCAAAGGATGATGAGTAATAGGATAAAAATGAATTTTTGATTTTCAAGCTCTATATCTCACCATCCACTACAGCTTTGAACATGAGACTACCTTCATTTTATAGATAATCATCTTGGCTATCTCATACATAAATTTGCCTTGCAACTATTTAGAATATGATAAGTTATGCAGTTTCTTGTCATGTCACTGCATTGTTACTGTTTTAATCCTGGTGTTTGAAAAATCTTTTTCTTCCTGTATACTACAAATTACAACCAGATCTCACATTCTGTAAAAGCTCAGTGTATTATTAGGTTGATTTGCAAGTGAAAGGTCACTGGCTCAAATCGAGGAACAGCCATGAAGAAGATTTCTCAAGAAAAGAGAAATAGCATCACCCAGCTCATCGTTAGTGGTGTCTCGAACAAGAAACTTGGCAAACTGCATCATGTGAGTGCCAAGACAGTTGGAAGAATATGGAATGAAATCCGTCAATCTATTCAAAAACCAAGAGGTGGACGTCCAGGCAAAATATCAGAGCCAACAACTAAGCTCATCACAAGGTCTATCAGTTCTGGCGGTACAGACACAGCAGTGGTGGTGGCTCATATACTGTGTAATAGGGAGATCACAGTTGTCCATGCAAGCACCATGCAATATACGTTGCATAATTCTGGACTGGTGGCCTGAAAAAAATGACGTCTCGACTTCAATATCGTCATAAGAAGCATTGGCTTAAGTTTGCAAAAAAGCTTGAAAAGTGAACAGTAGAAGATTGGAAACTGGTGATTTGCAGCGATGAGACTAAAGTCAATAGACGGCTCTGATGGGTGCAAATAGGTCTGGAAGAAACAAGGGAAAAAGGTTCTAACTGATCGAGAAATTGGCGGAACTGTCAAGTCAATTTCGGTGAAGGAAGCCTGATGATATGGGGTTGTTTCACGGTTAAAGGCATTTGATACTTGCCTGGATAGATAATGGCCTCAATGCTGAGCTATATGTGAGTATCCTAGAAGACGAGTTGATTCATACACTCAACTGCCTGAAGTCTTGAAACCATGGACATCTCAAACGCTGGCTTTCCTCCTTTGTGGTGCTTTGGCAGGCCTTTACTGCAGGTGACTTCAATAGTTGCTTGTTTGTTCCTTACGTTTCGTGTTAAGCATGTGAAATGCAGCTTGATGGGGTTGAAATCTGGTGATTGACTCGACCATTGCAGAATATTACACTTCTTTTCCTTAAACTCCTAGGTTTCTTTCACAGTATGTTTTTGGTTATTGTCCATCTGTACTAAGCGCCGTCCAATCAACCTTCCTGCATTTGGTTAAATCTGAGCAGAAAGTCTCGCCCTGCACACTTTAGAATTCATCCAGCTGCTTCTGTCTTCAGTCACATCACCAATAAACCCAAGCGACCCAGGGCCATTGGAAGCCATGAATGCTTGGCAATCATACTGCCTCCACCATGTGTTACAGATGATGTGCTGTGCTTTGGATTATGAGCCATTCCAAGCCTTCTCCATACTTTGTTGTTCCCATATTTTTGGTACACGTTGATCTTTGCTTCATCTGTCCGAAGAATGGTTTACCAGAACTGAGCGGCTTCTGTTATGATCCGGAACCATGGAAGACCACCACAATCATTGGCAAAAGGTGACAAGAGCATTGGCAACTAATCTGGCCGCCATCTCCTTACTAACCATCACAACTAGAAGTAGCCGAGGGGTGAACTAACATCCTGAGCACCGTAAACCCAGCCGGAGAACTAACTATCCTAAAGGTAGGAAAGATGAATAACTCTCTGCCTCAGAAAATAGACAAGAATAGCTAGCCCCCCACATTCAAAGACTGCGGTGATATAGGAAAAACACAATACACAGGTAGATGACAGGATTAGCAAAAGATGAGGCCCCTGCTGACTAAAATAGGAAAGGACAGGAAAGGGACTGATGGTGGCCAGAGAAAAACCCTGCAAAATACCAACTTCCTGATAGTTCAAAAAGGCCCTCAGATCGCACGATCTGAACTCCGTCCTATACCAGGTGCCCTTGTCATACCAATGAACAGAAAACAAGAATCACAACAAAGTCAACAAGCCACAAACACATGGACCCAAAGGAGCTATACTCCACAGAGAACTGCAGGGAGTTCCCCAACAAGCCACTGAGGGGAAAAATCCCTGCAAGCGAATAAACTGAAAATAACCACAGCAAATGACAAACCCAGATAAACAAAAGAACCAGACAATAAATAAAGAGCAAGCACTTATCTGGGGAAGATGTGGTGTAGAGCAGGATTAAGCAGGCTGGAGATACAAAGAACAACTGACATCCGGCAACAGCCTGCAATCAGACCAGGATTTAAATAAGCAGAGAGTTAGCAAAGGAAACACCCACTGCACAACACACCTGGTCCAAGTCCAAACCATTCCTGGCCACCAGAGGGAGCCTCCCAGCAGCCAAAACATAGCTAACATTCACAACAGGCTTCTTTACATATTTTTTTACAAAGTCACACCTGGATTCAGCTCCAGAACTTTTTAGCTATTTATTTCATGATGGTTGATGGATTAACAAGGTAATAGCCCATGCAGCTCATTGAAGAGCTTTCAAGATAATTGTCCAATTAATTTTGGTGTCTTGAAAAACAAGCAGCTACATGTTAACCCCTTCACGACCATGGACGGATATATCCGTCATGGAGCGTGTCCCGTTAAGCCCCGCCCCCTGCCGCGGGCAGGCGGCGGTGGTCGGCACACATATCAGCTGTTTTCAACAGCTGACATGTGTGCCTGCTAGCCGCGGGTGGAATCGCTTCCACCCGCAGCCATTAACGCCTTAAATCTTGCTGCCAAAGTCTGGCTGCAAGATCTATATGCGCGCGGCCATGTTTTTTACTTACCGCTGCCCCCACCGGAAGTCACGTGCATGATCACGTGACTATCGGTGGTTGCCATCGTAGCACACGCCTGCAGCTATGAAGTTTCACTTTCGTTTTCCCTCGGCCGCGAGCAGAGAGAAACAGAAAGTGACTGAATCTGCTGTTTACAGCTGTATAGCTGTGATCAGCAGATAGATAAGAGCGATCGGATTGCTGATCGCTATAGCCCCCTAGGGGGACTAGTAAAATAAAAAAAAAAATAAAAAAAAAAGTTTTAAAAAATAAAAAAAAAAACCTAAAAGTTCAAATCACCCCCCTTCCCCCCCATTGAAAATTAAAGGGTTAAAAAATAAATAAATATACACATATTTGGTATCGCCGCGTTCAGAAATTCCCGATCTATCAAAATATAAAATCAATTATTCTGATTGGTAAACGGCTTAGTGGCAAAAAAATTCCAAACGCCAAAATTAAGTTTTTTGGTCGCTGCAAGTTTTACGCAAAATGCAATAACAGGCGATCAAAACGTAGCATCTGTGCAAAAATGGTACCATTAGAAACGTCAGCTCGAGATGCAAAAAATAAGCCATCACTGAGCCATAGATCCCAAAAAATAAGAACGCTACGTGTTTCAGAAAATGGCGCAAAACGTGCGCCACTTTTATTGGACAAACTTGTGAATTTTTTTAACCCCTTAGATACAAGTAAACCTGTACATGTTTGGTGTCTACAAACTCGCACCGACCTCAGGCATCATACCCACACATCAGTTTTATTATATAGTGAACACCGTGAATAAAACATCCCAAAAACTATTGTGCCATCACACTTTTTTTGCAATTTTTCCGCATTTAGAATTTTTTTGCTGTTTTCCAGTACACCATATCACAAAACTTATGGTTTCATTTAAAAGTACAACTTGTCCCGCAAAAAACATGCCCTCATATGGCAAGATTGACGGAAAAATAAAAAAGTTACGGCTCTCGGAAGAAGGGGAGCAAAAAACAAAAACGCAAAAACGGAAAGTGCCCCGGGGCTGAAGGGGTTAAAGGGAACCTGTCAGGTGCAATATGCAACCAGAACCACGAGCAGTTGTGGGTGCATATTGCTAATCCCTGTCTAATCGTTACAGCCTATAGTAGAATACATAAAGAGATCTTTAGAAAAAGTATTTCTAAAGATTCTTTATAATATGCCAATGAGGCCAGGGACTAGTCATAAAGGCGTTACTTCGCCCGACTAGTCCACCCTCTTAGCATGTTAGTACGCCCTCAGGGGCGTGCTAACATGCTATTCAATGCAGCGTCACCAGTGGTGATGCGCGTACCTGTGTCTGCGGTGAATGCTGAAACTGAATGTTCCACACTTCCAGTCATGCACACTAGACCTGTCTAAAGCCAGGATGCGTACACCTGGCTTCATACTGCGCATGACCGGAAGTACAGGGCAATCAGCTCAGCATTCACTGTGGACACAGGTATACACGTCACCACTGGTGACGCTGCGCTGCATTGAATAGCATATTAGCACACCCCTGTGGGCGTACTAACATGCTAAGTGGGAGGACTAGTCAAGGGAAGTAACGCCCTTACGACTAGTCTCTGGCCTCATTAGCATATCATAAAGGATCTTTAGAAATACTTTTTTTCTAAAGATCTCTTTATCTATACTACTAGATACAGGGACGGTTAGGCAGGGATTAGCAATATGCAAAAAAAGTTTTTCAGCTCACCTGCAACCCGGACTGCTGTTCCTTGCGGGTGCCTGGAATCCACCGGTAGGTGCAACCGGTAAAGACAGTGACATAGGAAGAAAGGAAGGGATCCGGCACCAATTTCTTCTTACAATAAAATCATTCAAAAATTTATTGGATTCCTAAAAAATTCCTGTGGACACCATGGGGGGGGGGGGGGTTTAAGAATCCAATAAACTTTTGAATGATTTTATTTTAAGAAGAAATTGGTGCCGGATCCCTTCCTTTCTTCCTATGTCATTAGCAATATGCACCCAGAACTGCTCATGCTTCTGGCTACATATTGCACCTGACAGGTTCACTTTAAAGAGTTGTAATTCCTAAACCCTTACTCCAAATAGGATGTGAATACCCTTAAATTAAAGCTGAGGGTCTACACGTTAATCCCATATTGATTATATAACAGTATCTTGAATATGTTTTGGTAAACAGCAAAAATGTCAAAACTTGTGTTAGTGACCAAATTTTTCTGCACGTTACTGTATATACGTCCACCCCTGGAATCACCTATCAATTATTGTCCATTATTATTGGTAGGAGGAACTCTACAGTTGTCTATGTTCCAAACCTGGAAATTTATTAGCGTACTTCTCATATTTTGTGTTCCACAAAACACACTATATTCTGCAGAGCAGAAATCAAGTAAAAGAAGTGAGAATTGCTGACTTGCCGCAGGATCCTTTTCATATATTAGTCCAAACAGTTGAAACACAATCCAGCTTATTGCATTTCAAATGCCAGCTCCATATTGAATGGGACATGCTTTGAAACTAATTCTTCTTTTTCTGCAGGGTTTATAGCCCGGCTCAGAGTCAATACCATACGGCAGGCAGGAGTCTATTTCTGATTCTGTAGCTGCTGAATTGTACAAAAAATAAGGACCTGGGGTGTTTGTTGAGTTAAATCTGCTGATGCATCACACGGCAGCCTACAACACGGGCTTTACAACCGCAAACAATACGGTAATCCCCTTCTAATATTAATGAAAGAGCGATGGAGTGGTTATGTTTGTGCCAGGGGAGCCAAACAATAACTGTTTACTGTCTCACCCGCCGTTTTGGGCACGTTATAGTTAAATGCCTTATGGTTACATAAACAATGTCATAATAGAAGCCGTGGTGCAGGAATACGGAAAGCTCTCTGGAGTTTAATTATCTCCCAGTAATCACAAATCAAAACATACACTATCAAAACACACTGCGCTCTAAACAAATAGATATTTGATGTCATGGGTTCCTCAAGAAAAGAAATGAAAACACTGTGAAATGTAGGAGGGTTAAGGCTACGCCACCCCCCTACATAAGCAGCTGCACACCAAATGGGTTTATTTGCTGTAGTAAATTGTATGTGTATTTTGTAAATGGCCACCAGGTGGCAGTGTGGGTTTGTGACGGCTGCCGTGGCACCTGGTTAGGTAAACAATGGGTTAAAAGAAAGGAGGAGGTTAGGATAGTGTATATATAGGACAAGATATAGAAGGAGGGTAGGAGAGTCCCCAGGAGGAGATAGTGACAAGAGGCCATAATCGTTATCAATTCAAGATCCTCAGGGTCATCCCTTTGATCCCGGACATGCGGGGTCCTGCTCTTAAGAGGACTGTTGGAACTGCGTCCCCAGAAACGGGGTTTAGTCCGATCAGTCAGGGAGGCGTCCGTTCTTTCCTGGATAAGAATACCCTAAGAAATTCCCTGCAAGACTGAAGGTCAGTGGGCACTGACAAAGAAGAGTGGATCCTGGCCAAAACCACGAATGGAGGAGCTGTCGCACTAGCCTTTCTAAAACACAAGCTAATCCTTCTGGGTGGGACGGATAGACTTAAGGACTATTTGAATCGGTTCATGCAGTGTGACGTCAGACGGGAGAATGAGGGTCCTAGTGGTGTCCGATGGAGCCCAGCTGCCAGGAAAACAGTCGGCCATGAAATTATATGTGGAAGAAGTCTGGAGGGAACCCCATTAGGACCAGAAGTGGTGCTCGTGTTATGCGAATGGAAAATATCCCTGTGTTGAAGTTCAGTAAAGATCGGCTGTTTCAAAGAACTACACCAGTGTCTGCTTTATAGACTCAGAGAACGTATGGACTGTGGCGAAAGCATCCTTGCACTGGGGTGGCGACCAGGGGGCAAGGGGTTACTGAGTGGATGCGCTGCGGCTTGGTATTCCCTGTACACTCGACTACCACTGCCTGCCCTGTCCCCCTCCCAGAGCAGAGCAAAGAATGAGAGTTATGTTGGAGCAACCAAAAGAAAAGGATGCCACAAATGGAGAGATGGTCTTTGGCGGAGGAGTTTGCAGAGGACTGGATGAAGGTAGCGCTGTGAAAAAAGTAGGTCCTTTGTGTTGCCAGTGCTCTGTATGGGAGTCTGAGCAGAGAAGAGTTTGGTACAGGTTACCCAGAGGGGACAGAAATAGGCAAGTGATGAGAGATCATAGCGTTTAAGCAGGACCAGTGGAGGTTATATCTTTTTTGTGGTCCACCTCCAACACAACCAAAAGTGTCAGAGATGGTGCATTAGCAGCAATCCCCCCCATGTAGACCAAATCTCTGCAAATTTATCCAGATCAGATCACATTCAAATTCAAAATAGATTTATTGACAGGACCAAGTACATGTTGGCATTGCCAAAGCAAGTGGGAAAAAAATGGGGATAGGGGCTCGTCCAGGGTGGGGTTTAGAGGCTCTTCCAGGGTGAGGGATGCGTAATCCAAAAATGAAAAAGGGTGGTGTTCTGGACGCTGCACTAATCCAACACACTAAGTGTGTTGGATTAGTGCAGCGCCCCAGAACACCGCCCTTTTTCATTTTTGGATTATCTATTGATTCAGCTCCCGGTGACAGGGAGTGGGTGGCTGGTGCGGCAGCACGATCCAGAGTTTGCAGACTAGTTTGAGGTTCTCACGCTGTGCTACTCGGTGGATAGCAGCGGTGAATGTGATCGATCCCTGGGAACCTTGCTCCACTGAACTGACATTGCAGGATGACAGAGGTAAAAGAACAGATTATGCTATACTCCACAGTTGTGCCTGCCAGCACAACGGCAGGAGGTGACTGAAACTACCACTGCACCTCATGCTTAATGGTACAGATTGACACAGGAGCGCTCTTCTTTATTTTTGTTTTACAGGGTGAGTGGTGGAGGCTCTTCCAGGTTGGGTGATGGAGGATCCTCTAGGGTGGGGGATAGAACCTCCTCCAGGTTGGGGAATAGAGGCTCATCCAGGGTGTAGTATAGAAGTCCATGACATATCAGGCCTCTCTTAGTTTGTGACAGGTACTGACAAATTGTGCTGCTATGGCCGCTGCACTTTCCTCTTCCCCCAGTAGTATGGGCAGTTTCTCTTCTTCCTCCATGGAGTTGAAGTCTGGGAAGAGATCAGACAGTCTCCTGCAGTGAGTGTCCCTCACTGCAGAGTATTTGAGGCAACTCAGCAAGAAGTGGCCTCATCATCCACGGCCTTCTGGGAGCAATGTTGGCACAGTTTGCTCTTTCGGGGTTTGTAGTTTTGTGGGTGCCGCCTGGATCTATCTGGCACCTCTTTCCAGATCAGAGGCTTGATAGATCAAGTGGTGAGTATAGCAGCAGAGCCATCGGAGATAAAAGACTACAAAGAGGCCTCACAATATGAAGGAATCACCAGGTTTACAGAATAGGATAACTGAAGTGAGCACTAATATATATATTATGAGTGCAAGCCAAAAAATACATACTATACAAAGGATAAGGCTGCACATCAAACTTAGATAATGGTATAATGCCTCAAGCATATGGAAAAATATTGGAATATACAATGAAAAATGCTACTTGCTAATTTGAACATGTGAATAATGAATTGCATACCTGCCATGAATATTAGGAAAAAGGAGATATTTAGCAATCGCATTGATCAATGTAACTGAGCCCCAAGGCCTCGTCAAGACATATCTCTATATTGGGGTCCCTAGCTCTGTGACCCTAACTGTGTGTCATCTCATTGCAATTAAAAACTGCTATGGGTGGAGAGGGGTAACTAAGGACTTTCTAGGGACCCCAATATAGAGATATGTCTTGACGAGGCCTTGGGGCTCAGTTACATTGATCAATGCGATTGCTAAATATCTCCTTTTTCCTAATATTCATGGCAGGTATGCAATTCATTATTCACATGTTCAAATTAGCAAGTAGCATTTTTCATTGTATATTCCAATATTTTTCCATATGCTTGAGGCATTATACCATTATCTAAGTTTGATGTGCAGCCTTATCCTTTGTATATCACCAGGTTTACAGACATCTAGACTAAGAAAAAAGGTCACCATGCACATCCCAATCTTGACCGACCAGCCAATTATCCCTCAACCTGATCCACCCAATACGATGGCCATAAATGGCCGTGCAAGAGCGTTTCTTTTGGTTTGATAAACAAGGTATAATATTTTTTATTACTGATGTCCTCGTACCTTGGTGTCGCCTCTTCTCGATTCAGGTACAGCCAATAATGTGAATAATGTGAAATGTGGATGCGATTTGCCACCTATACCTAACAAAATTACATTATGGGTTTCCACTAGTGTTAAGCGGACCCGAACTGTAAAAGTCCGGATCTGCGCGGTTTCAGGGTCCGATCCGGTTCTCTCTCTCTCTCTCGCAATCCGCTCAGCTCTAGTTTCCACAGATTTTTGTTTTTCCATTTTTTCCTCCCCAAGAGCCATAACACACATTTCCTTTAAAAAAGAATCTGTCACCAGGTTTTTGCTCCCCCATCTGAGAGCAGCATAATGTGGAGACTGAGACCCTGATTCCAGCGATGTGTCACTTACTGAGCTGTTTGGTGTCCTTTTGATAAAATCAATGTTTTCTCTGGTGCAGATCTGGCAGTTATACAGAGCTCATGAATATGCTGGACTAGCTGGCAGCACGCCAAGTAGACCTGTAATGATAATCTACTGCTGATTAATCAGTGATTTTATCAAAACTACACTAAGCAGCCCAGTAAGTGACACATTGCTAGAATCATTGACAAAAAAAACAGACGGAAAAAAAAAAACGCTCACCACTGCAGAGACAAGGTCCTCCAGGTAAATCCCATGGACAGCACAGATCATGGCAGCAAACCGAATGGACAATAGAACAAAGTAACAGAAAAGATCCAGCTGAACTCCAACGGATAAATAAAAATTCTTCTTTATTTCATCTTAGATTAAAAAATATCCATGTTGCAGATAATGACACCGGCTTGTACACATTCTTAGATAGCGGATAATTACCACACTATGCGTTTCGGCAAGACGCCTTCCTCAGGTCAATTATCTCCTATTTCATTTCATTTAGGTTTGGGAGGGGTTACACGTAGTCTGTCTTACTTTTTGGTTTCTTTTATTCCATCATTCCTGTACGACTGTGTTTGCACGTTCCTAGCCCAGTGTCTCACCCTCTGTTTTTATGCACTTTGTGTTTATTGTGGCTTTTGCGTTACACTTGTTTTATAGCTTAGGGTGCAGTTAAGGACTCTCAGGGTCAGCTGTCGACAAGTGGGGGCGCCATTACGTGATCTTTGAGTGCCAACCTCCGCTGTCAGTCAGGGACAAATCAGGGTCAGGTCTAGGGCAAGTACTAACCTGTTTTCGGATCTGCGGATTTCTGGATTTACATCTCCCCTGGTTTGTCCATCCCTGTGAGCGTTAGGGTTCAGTCATAAAACTTTCAATATTGCTTTTAATATACAGATTATATAAGTTTATATACTGATAGATTGGACTTTTACTGAATCAACTATACCAAATATGTTTATTTTTTAAATATCTTTATTATTGAATTGGGAAAAGAGGAGTGACTTAAACTTTTACTTTTTAATCTTCTTTATATATTTTTAAATTTTTACTTTAGTGTTATTGATGTTTCCTATAGACTGCAATATAAAGATATTGCAATATATAGTAAAACCTACCAATCTCTTGTGAAAGACAGCCACAGTAGCACTAAGTTTCAATGGAGACCCTCAGAAATCTTCACCACCCCTTGGCTGTCACGACCATCCATCAGCTCCCAGCTCTTGTTGTGGGAGGTGGTTCGGGTGGGGGGGGTGCAATATGTGTTGAAACTATTGCACAGTGCAACTGCACCACTGAAATGCCACTGATAGTGATTGACAGATTTTAAAGGGACTCTGAGGACTGTTCAAACCAAGTACAGGCACTTGGTGGATCATGGCGTAGCCAAATATTTAAAGTGCACCTTCCCACTTGCTTCTTTTCCCTCTCTCCGCTCTTCTCTGGTTCTATGAAGTAACGTTGTCAAAGAAGAGGGGAGGGTGGAGATAGAGGGAAAGCAAGCAAGAACTTGATTTGAACAATTATTCTGTGCTGAGTCCCTTTAAATAGTTAAATAGCAACAATTAGCGTTAACTACAGTAATTAGCATCAGGTGCTGGCTGTATAATTGTCAAACTCAGACTGGCGAGTGCACGACACATGGCGTGATAGATGCGCATGGACTGGCACATGGCAAATTACACTGGTATCTATGGGGCTGATAAAAGAGAGGAGATCCCTGAGAATAGCTAGCAGGGGATGGGCACCTCCTGACACTTACCTATGTCTGCTCCCTGAGCTCCCTTAATGTCCCTATACGAGTCCTGCCCCTCGTCGCCGTCACGCGCCTAGTCCCTTACTGTCCCTCCACTCACCCTAGATAGTGGCCAGTGAGTATACCAGTAAGGTAACATCACACAGTGGAAGGAGGACAAACAGAGTAACATAGTCGAAAGAATATACAAACTTCACTGCTGCAGAAAGACACCAAGGCTGCAGCCAACTATGCTCCAAAACGTAGCACTGCAACAGCAAAGCTCCTCAAGCACTTCACCAGTAGCTCCAAGAGAAGGTCCTCCCTCTATGGTGGTCAGAAAAAGAATGAGATTCTGTTACCGGCATCAGGTGATCCTTCATGTGACTATTTAAAGGAGATGGGAGTTTTCACAAATGGCTGCACCTGAGGTGAACTAAGCTACTAGCAAGGAAAAGGTCATTAACCCTTCCTGCACCAGCAGAAAGCAAAAGCAATGTGAAGCTCTGGTCTAGAGATGTCACAAGTCTCTCAAGCATGAGAGACAGTTGTGACAATAATACTGCCGTCACCAGCCTGGTTTCGAGTGGGCTCACTTGCAGCCAATATAGTATATAGCAGTACATCCTTATGTCATGAATAGATTAAAGCACGAGTTGTATTATTATGTGCTCTTTTTTATTATGCTAAAAAATCAGAAATTACCACCTTCCACCCAGATCCTAAATTAGTCTATGTCGCATAATTATAGTGTATAGTTATTAAGAGGTAAAAAGTAATAATATAAAATGACTTGACAGAAGGCATTCATCTTCTCATGAGTCACAATACAGGTAGTGTTGTGCGGTCTAGATCCCTATTCCATTCTTACCTTTGCAGTGATGGAGTCTGAGAGATGGATTTTCAATCCTCATTAACAACAGATAAAAGGATTTATTTTATTGGCCCATAACAATGATCCTAATGATCCAGTAGACACAAATGACATCATAATTTGCACTCCTCAGGAAGCATCCACACTAATTATTACTTTGCTTTTCCAAGGCCTTGCCGCTTGCTATACCGTATAATGCTGCCAGAGGAAGTGAAATAATTATTCACTGAAGTTAAAACAAAAGTTGAAGTTTAGATTATTTTTTTTGTTTAAATGGTATTAAACTCTTTATTATCCAGTAGTTTTAGGGTAAGGAATGGATAAGTAGATACCCAGTGACCTACGTCCGGCTAAAACCCAAATCCACAATCTGTTTTATTGAACAGCCACTAGTGGTACATTTACCCCTTCACATTAAACTACGGTTGTCGAAATGATTTGGAGCAACCATTTAGGCTATGTGCACACGTGTGCGCTCTGCACCGCACCGAAAATGTGCGCTTCAGAGCGCAGCTGAAAAGCTGCGTTCTGAAGCGCATGGTGCCGGCAGATTCGTGCGCTCTGCATGCTGCCTCTCCCTATAGACAGCATGCAGAACGCACGAAAGAAGTGACATGTCACTTCTTAGAACGCAGCGATTCGGCAAGCAGCTGCGTTCTAACATGCCACGTGCGCACGGCTCCTGCACAATCTCCATAGATTGTGCAGGGGACGCAGGACGCATGCAGTTACGCTGCGGTGCAGAACGCAGCGTAACTGCATGTAATACGCACACGTGCGCACATAGCCTTAATGTGTATTTGGGGCCTCTTAAGAAGGATCGAGCTGCTTAAAGGGAACCTGTCATCAAAAATTTGGCTTTCAACCTAAATGTTTCCCCCTCTGCAGCGCCTGGGCTGCATTCTAGTAAGGTTTCTATACTTTTGTGCCCCCTTTTAAACCAAAATAAATACTTTATAAAACTGTACCTTTCGGTTTGAAAATCTTGTAAATTATCTATGGTGGCGGGCCGTGTGGCGACCGTTGCTGTCCCTTGCGCTGTCCCCCATGCTCCAAATCATCCGTCAGAACGCCGCCCACTGCGCCCGAGGTCCCATGCACGCCGGGACACCTAGTGACGTGGTCGCAGGCACAAGTGTATGGGCGTCCCTGTGATTGCATCGCAAGTGCCCACCCATACTCTCGTGCCCGCCCTTTGCCCACTGCCTCCAGCGTTCTGCGCCGGCCCGACGTCACCTCCTTCCCATCGTACCCTGCAGCAGGAAATAGATGGGAGGAGCGGAGCAGGCCACTACAGGAGAAGCAGAGGATCTGAGCGACGTACAGAGGGGAGAGCACGCCCACGAGAGTATGGGCGGGCACTTGCGATGCAATCACAGCGCCGCCCATACTCTCATGCATGCGACCACGTCACTAGGTGTCCTGGCGTGCACGGGACCTCGGGCGCAGTGGGCGGCGTCCTGAGGGATGATTTGGAGCATGGGGGACGGCGTAAGATACAGCAACGGACGCCAGACGGCCCGCCCCATGGAGATTTTACAAGATTTTCAAACCGAAAGGTACAGTTATAAAGTATTTATTTTGGTTTAAAAGGGGGCACAAAAAGTATAGAAACCTTGCTAGAATGCAGCCCAGGAGCTGCAGAGGGGGAAACATTTAGGTTGAAAGCCAAATTTCTGATGACAGGTTCCCTTTAAGGGTATGTGCCCATGATCAGGACCTGCTGCATTCTGGATGCGGCAGGTCCTGACCTGCGGGGCAGCGAGTCTCCTCCGCAGGAACCCTTAGCTGTTCATGCCCATGATCCGGGCTCGGGCACTTGCGGTCTCTCGCTTCTGTTCTCCCTACGGAGATTTCTTGCGACTCCACAGCAAACAATTGACATGCTGTGGCTCGGAAAGCCGCACTGCAGGTCAGTTTTTGCTCCTGGAAAAACAAGCACAGCGGGCATGGGATTTCTAGAAATCCCATCCACTTTGCTTGTACTGAAAACACGCTACATCCAAAATGGTGCAAACACTGATTGGGGGCATGCAGCCTTAGGTTAAACGCCCAATCTTTTGGTTCTTTTGGAATGCTGTCAAAGGTGCCTGGCAGCATATTTCTTCCCTGTCCCATTAAAAACAAATGAACTCTCAGTAACACACTGCTCCAGTGCTGACGTTTTATCAGTCCCTGCCAATGTCTGCTTACGCCCTGCAGCTATGGTAGCGTTATCTATGCACCGGTTCCGAGGGAGCAATGAAGCTCTCCCGTTGGCAACCACTTGAACTCCTGTGTCCCACCAGAGCACCGGTAAGACACGTATGCTCCTGTCCTCTCCTGCTGGAGAACTCCCTTCTAACTGTTGTGTTGGCTCCTGACTCCCCCTTGGTGGCTGCTCCTCCCCCGGTCCCTGTCACTAGTGGGTGGTGCCCCCCATGTTTGAAGGCAGCCTTGAGTCCCTACCCTAGCCCTGTCCCCATTGGGGAGGGTAACCTGGTTGTGTATTTGAGTGTGTAAGTGATGAAACCGGTACCGACCTCCTCAGGATCCGGGTGCAGCATTACACCTTAAACGAGGTGCAGTACTCTGTGGCGACTGGAGCCTCAGGGGTGCCACAATAGAAAAATATATTGTATTCTCACAGTGGCAATACTGAAGTCTATTGGGTTTAAAGAACTAATTTCCTTCTTTATTTTATACCATTTCCTACTTGTAGCCAATTGTATTAAAATACTGGAAACCCCTTTGAGAGAAACAGAGCATTTTAATATGACCTATACTACTACCATGCAGTTTACATGGCCATACATTTCACAATATTTTACTTGAGAGTTTTCTTTTTTTGCATGGGACTGAAATACTGTATAATGTTCCAATTGACAAGTATGTGCTGATTTGAGGCACACAAAGCACAGTGATGCCGCATGTTTGCCCGGAGAGTGGACAATACAATGGTGAATTAGCACCTTTATAATTTGTTGACCTGTGACTTGTGCTGGCTTCCACCTCCCAGCTAGGACCTATTGTCCTATTTTTTCCCACACTTTACTACATGACCATAAATTCACTGGACTAAGTACATCACTTGGTCCTCACTTCCAGCATTTCTCACATTAACACTCCTGCTCTAAGTGATTCTCAGGTCACTCATCTGTTTGTCTCTGATGGTGAAGAACTGAGACGAAACCAATGAGATTAACTTTAGATCTACTTTAGGTCATTTCAGAACAACAACAAAAGAAGTCATGGAGTAAAGTGCAGTCATCTAAACTGAATGGCTGTTTTTGCCCAGTTGTACTCCGTCCATCACATGCACAATTGCACATATACATAAGAATCCAGGTCAAAAGAATTTGAAAAAGGGCTATGCAAAATTAGAAACAGCTCCTCTTTTGTCCATCGGCTGTCTCTGGTATTGCAATTCAGCCTGATTTAATTTTTCATTCTCAGAAACATTGAATTATCAGACTGAAGAATTTGATATAGATATGTTGGGGATATCTGTATCTTGTCTTTTGCTTATTGACCGAATCAGGACCCATCTTTGGTGAGATCACTGCATGCTTTTCTGGTTACTGGTGCCAGTTTAACGTCTATGGTGTCATCGTAATAATTTTGTCACAATGACTATGGGGATAGCAGTAAACCAGGGCCCCTAAGCAGACCCTCAGGCTCGGGGGCCCTATGCTATCCCTAATCTCAGGGATACGGCTAAAGGTGGGGATGACAGAGGCTCCTTCCTGGCCCTACTCCTGAGCAGCCCTGATCTGATAACACGCACGGAGCACGGAAGAAACAACAAGACAACGGTTAACTCCACAACCACTTCAGCAAAAAGCAATACTTTCCATATAGGAGACCAAAACACACTGACCAACATAGTATAACCTATAGCTGGCACAGGTAGAAGATTTCATCCAGCATAAATATGAGAGAAGATTTGATTGAATCCTCACAACTTTTAATCAAAAGAGCATAACAACAGGCTAGCAGAGGTTAACTCCTGCTAGCCTGATTATGGCTGAGCACACAGCAGGTTGATGCCCGAGTCTGCCTGTGTTGATCAGAGACACCAGAGAAACCAACCGGCGGAGTGTCAAAATCTGCAATGTAAACAGAGCCTGACACTGCCATGACCAAAGTTTGTGGAAAGCTACATGTGACACATTTACACATGTACACCACAGCCCCCCAGAGGAAGATATGGAAATGTGCACGTTGGGGCACGTTCTTTTTAGGCTTATTGAGCCACCATGGGTGAGTGATCACTGACCGTTATTTTGAATCATGGCTTTCTGAATATCTGGGGCATGATATCAATATGGGCATTTTTCATTTGAAACCCTGCTCTGGTTTTTAGCTATATTTCAATAAAAGGATTATTATAAAGATGATTATTTAATATATTGGCCTAAATCCATGGTTTTTTTATATATTTTTTATTAACATACCTTATATATGTGCTAATCTATTGCCTTATATTTAACATGTACCATCATTTACGTGTCTGTAGATCATTATAAAAAGAACTCCTTGCCATGTGTGACGCCCTGGCAAAACCAGGTAGTCACAGAGGTTGTACAAATCTCTCTGGTACAAAACTCCATCCTCCTTGGCATACGAACACAAAACCCACACCCAGGTGCACAACACCAGCCAGTAAAGCCTAGTCCCCCCCCCATGACAATAGGAACACACCAGTGGGCAGGACCAGGCAGATGGAAGCGCCCACCTAGGGGTCCTGAGGTGTCAGGGGCGGGAACACAACAGAACAGAGCAGACAAGAATCGACTTCAGACAGTTGAAGTGGAGGAGTGTGAAGTGACAGCGGAATCAGGGGTTGGGGCCCCTGGACTACCGGACTAGGTGGCAGACGGCAAGCAGGACCACAGGCGACGGAGATCCGGTTGTGGGAGACCTTAAGTGGTCCGGGGCAGGGTTGTAGCCCGCTGGTGCCGACAGCGGGAATCTGATCCGGAGGCCGTGCACAGTCGGGGTGCCTGGACCCTAGGGCGAGGAAGGTTTCAAGCCCCTTGTCAATTGCCCAGACAGGGACAAGGTTTCAGGCCTTGTTCCACAGTAAGCCCAGAGAGCGAAACGGAAGCCCAACGCAGGGGATAGGATGTCCGTCAGAACTCACAGAGATCCCAAGGGTCAGATTTCACGGGCCACAGCTCCCAACATACAAAGTACCGGGAGTGGACTTTCCCATTCTAAGCGGAGTTGTCCCATTGAAGACACAAACACTGAGTGCAGGAGGAAGGGACCCCTGTTTGCTATACCAGGGTGTGGGACCCAAATACACCCGCCGGAGGCAACCGGTCACTGGCAATTTGCTTTACCACTGGACTCTGTGTGCAATTCTTTGGAACTGGGAGTACACCATCCATCCCCGGTCCAGCCCTGCATGACACTCTCCGCAGCCACCACTCCCGTTCACCTGGGCCCCGGGACTACACCTCCCCTACCCGTGGAGGGGATTCCATCCTGCTGCCCCGCTCCATCAGCCTCGGGCGTCCCATCACCAGGCAGCGGCGGTGCTACCAACTCTCACCGCAACCCACGGGTGGCGTTACTGCCAAACCAATCCCCTGTAAATACCCCTTCCTACGGTTGTGAGGACGGACAGCTGTACGAGCCCGGGTTCGGCTACCACTCGAGCCACAGTAACGAACCTGGATCCGAGCAGCCCCTGCAGCGGCCAGGTCCCCGTCCGCAACACCATGTGTGGTTTTGCTGGCCCTATGTGTTTTATCTTCAGGGTCTCTTTATAAACCTGCTATTTTCGACTGTCATATGCTGATGTTACATTTTACCCCTTGCTTTAATACTTTCTAATAAATTTTCTATATTTATTGCAAGGAAGTGGTATTTGATTTATTATCTATGGTCATGATATGACCAGGACTATTTTTTTCCCTTTTTGGGTCTCTTGTTATATATGTATTGTCTAAGGGTATAGTCCGTCTATATACTAATTTGAGATGGTTCCATTTTCTGTCCCTATTTGCATAGGCAATGTGAACAGAGACTGACACCGCCATGACAGTCACCAAAGTTTGTGCAAAACTACATGTGACACATTTAAAACCAAAACCAAATACTGACACCCAAAGGCCACATCATGGGCACTAGTGCGATGCTGACATGACACTCGGCTCACGCTGGCAGTACAGCAGGAGCCGAGTGTCATGCTAGTATCCCTGCATCTGAGGTCCGACCTTGTGATCGGACCTCAGCTGCGGGGGGCGGGCCGCCTCTGAGGAGGGGCGGGCCAGTGCTGCGGAGGGATGGGCTGGCGCTGAGGGGAGGGAGGGATTTCTCTCCCTCTCTCCTCCGTAGCCGGCTATTGCCATTCTCGCCCTGCACTTGCGGTACACCGGTGTTCCACGAGTGCAGTCCAATTTTTCTCTCGCCCCATTAACTTGAATGGGTGCGAGAGAAAGAGTCTTGCATTACAATTGCAGCATGCTGCGAATGTTTTCTCGGTCCGATTAGGGCTGAGAAAATAATCGCTCATGTTCGCTGACACAGGCTAGAATTGGTCCGAGGGGAATGTGATGTTTTATCGCACTGCACTCGCACCGATTTTCTCGCCGTGTGGCTTAGGCCGAACTCATCCACTCCTGCATATATAGAGTTCTCCCATCTGAATGTGTGCATGAAGCCCGCTTTACACGCTGCAATGTATCTTACAATGTGTTGGTGGGGTCACGTCGTAAGTGACGCACATCCGGCATCGTAAGGTACATTGTAGTGTGTGACAGTTACATGTGATTGCGATTGAATGAAAATCCGTTCATCGCATGCACGTCATTCATTTCTCATTAATTGAATGTGTGGTTGTGCAATGTTCCCGAGGCAGCACACATCGCACATTGAACGACAGCTTACCTCCGTCCGCGGCTCCCACCGGTAATGCGGAACGAAGGAGGTGGACGGGATGTTTACGTCCCGCTCATCTCCGCCCCTCCGCTTCTATTGGCCGGCTGCTGCATTACGTCGATGTGACGCCGAACGTCCCTCCCACTCCAGGAAGTGGACGTTCGCCGTCCACATCGAGGTCGTATGGACGGGTAAGTACGTGTGACGGGGTTAATCGTTTGTGTGGCACATTCAACAAATTGAATGTGCCGCACTTACGATGGGGGCGGTTACGATCGCATACGATATCGTATGCAAAATCGTAACTTGTAAAGCCTGCTTTACACGTTGCAATTAGTTGTACAATCGCATTTGCGATGTGACACGCCCAGGTTGCATACGGGATCTTATGAGATTGCACGTTGGTCGTTCATTTGCTGTCACACGAGCGTTAGTAGTCTATGTTAAATTGATCAATTTTGTGTGCGATCCTTTAGATCATGTGTTCTGTGACGTATGCATTGGGCACCTTTTTTTTTTTTTTATTTATTGACTTGCCAAGCGTGTGTAATGTGTAGGGATGCGTTTTTACTATGTCATCTGCCATTCAGCTCTGCTACATGGCCGCTAACAGCAGACACAGACAGCCATGTAGCAGAGCTGAATGGCAGATGACAGCAGACACAGACAGAGACGCACTGTCAGAATGAACTCGGGTGAACTTCACCCGACTTCATTGTGATGCTGCGGCTCTGTCTGTGTCGTGCCCTGATTAGCGGTCACCAGTGAAGGACTCACCAGTGACCGCTAAACTCCTGAGTAACTGAATTGAGCAGCCCTCTCTCATATACTCACCGATCCCCGATCTCCGGCGCTGCACTGCATTCACACTGCTGCGGCGGCTTTTACTGTTTTGAAAAAGCCGGCCGCCCATTAAACAATCTCGTATTCCCTGCTTTCCCCGCCCACCGGCGCCTATGATTGGTTACAGTGAGACACGCCCCCACGCTGAGTGACAGGTGTCACACTGCACCCAATCACAGCAGCCGGTGGGCGTGTCTATACTGTGCACTGAAATAAATAATTAAATAATTAAAAAAAACGGCGTGCGGTCCCCCCCAATTTTAAAACCAGCCAGATAAAGCCATACGGCTGAAGGCTGGTATTCTCAGGATGGGGAGCTCCACGTTATGGGGAGCCCCCCAGCCTAACAATATCAGCCAACAGCCGCCCAGAATTGCCGCATACATTAGATGCGACAGTTCTGGGACTGTACCCGGCTCTTCCCGATTTGCCCTGGTGCGTTGGCAAATCGGGGTAATAAGGAGTTATTGGCAGCCCATAGCTGCCAATAAGTCCTAGATTAATCATGTCAGGCGTCTATGAGATACCTTCCATGATTAATCTGTAAATTACAGTAAATAAACACACACCCCCGAAAAAATCCTTTATTAGAAATAAAAAACACAAACATATACCCTGGTTAACCACTTTAATCAGCCCAAAAAAGCCCTCCATGTCCGGCGTAATCCAGGATGCTCCAGCGTCGCATCCAGCGCTGCTGCATGGAGGTGACAGGAGCTGCAGCAGACACCGCCGCTCCTGTCACCTCCACGCAGCTAATGAAGACAGCCGCGCGATCAGCTGAGCTGTCACTGAGGTTACCCGCGGCCACCGCTGGGTCCAGTGACAGCGGATAACCTCAGTGACAGCTCAGCTGATCGCACTACTCACCTCAGTTGCTGCGTGGAGGTGACAGGAGCGGCGGTGAGTAGCGCGATCAGCTCAGCTGTCACTGAGGTTACCCGCGGCCACCGCTGGATCCAGGTAACCTCAGTGACAGCTCAGCTGATCGCGCGGCTGTCTTCATTTGCTGCGTGGAGGTGACAGGAGCGGCGGTGTCTGCTGCAGCTCCTGTCACCTCCATGCAGCAGCGCTGGATGCGACGCTGGAGCATCCTGGAGTACGCCGGACATGGAGGGCTTTTTGGGGCTGATTAAAGTGGTGAACCAGGGTATATGTTTGTGTTTTTTATTTCTAATAAAGGATTTTTTCGGGTGTGTGTGTTTATTTACTGTAATTTACAGATTAATCATGGAAGGTATCTCATAGACGCCTGACATGATTAATCTAGGACTTATTGGCAGCTATGGGCTGCCAATAACTCCTTATTACCCTGATTTGCCAACGCACCAGGGCAAATCGGGAAGAGCCGGGTACAGTCCCAGAACTGTCGCATCTAATGTATGCGGCAAGTCTGGGCGGCTGTTGGCTGATATTGTTAGGCTGGGGGGCTCCCCATAACGTGGAGCTCCCCATCCTGAGAATACCAGCCTTCAGCCGTATGGCTTTATCTGGCTGGTTTTAAAATTGGGGGGGACCGCACGCTGTTTTTTTTAATTATTTAATTATTTATTTCACTACACAGTATAGACACGCCCACCGGCTGCTTTGATTGGGTGCAGTGTGACACCTGTCACTCAGCGTGGGGGCGTGTCTCACTGTAACCAATCATAGGCGCCGGCGGGCGGGGAAAGCAGGGAATACGAGATTGTTTAATGGGCGGCCGGCTTTTTCAAAACAGTAAAAGCCGCCGCAGCAGTGTGAATGCCGTGCAGCGCCGGGGATCGGGGATCGGTGAGTATATGAGAGAGGGGGATAGACTGACATGGACAGAGAGTGAGGGACAGAGATAGTGACCGACTGACAGAGATTAGTGAATGACAGACATTGTGAGGCGCTTCAGAACGCAGCTTTTCAGCTGCGCTCTGAAGCGGATCTTTTTTAAGCTGCGGTGCAGAGCGCACACCTGCGCACATAGCCTCAGACACCAAAATCGTATGAGGGATGTCACACGTTACAATTGACTAGGTTCGTGCAACAAAACGCTCAATTCTAGAGAATGATACGATGTGTTTGCGATCAACGGTTTTGCGTTCAATCCTGATCGCACGTAGATGTCACACGCAGATACCTCACAAACGATGCCGGATGTGCGTCACTTACAACTTGACCCCAACGACGGATTGTGAGATATATTGAAGCGTGTAAAGCGGGCTTAAAGCAGGCTTTACAATGCAATCACCTGAATGAGGCATTATTTGTTTAGAAGATAGAATACTTAGGAGCACATTGCTGGATCATGAATCTGCTTATTACAAGGTTCACCCAAACAGGTCCTGCTGGTGCACAAGATAAAATTACCTGAGATTTAGGAGATAGCTTTTATTGGCACTGGTCGCTCCACCTGTCTGGATGATTACAAGACTGCTGTAGGTTTCAACGATTATTTTAAAATGTATGTGAACCCCCTAGGCCGAAGTCTCAGCCAGTTATAACTTGTCGGCTACATTCAAGTTGTGATCAGCCCCGAAAGTGTTCTTCAGGTGAACAGAATCCAACATGCCAATCCTCCTATTCTCCAAAATCTGCCATCGAGAGAAAGATGGGGGAGCCCATACTGTTTAAAGACATTGGCCAGCTTTTATACAGGTGTTGTATTATGTGTCAATGAAAATATTCTCATCCAGACAATAAATGTTATTATGACTACATAATTATGATAATAATAATGTTATATAAAGCTTTATTAGTCAATAATTATGTATCCTCTCTTTCTTGATTCCTACTTGTTTCCTAAGTAGCATAAAAATGTTTCATGAGTTATAGGAGAAATCTAACATCTTCAATATTTATCCTATGGGGATTATTCTTGTAATACTTAAAGGGAACTTGTCACCAGGTTTTTAACCAATAAGCTGCAGCCACAACCAGTCAGCCCTTATATGCTGCATTCTAGAATACTGTATATAGAAGCCCAGGCCGCTGTGTATAATGTAAAAAAGAGCTTTAATTATACTCACCTGCAGGGTGGTCGGGTCCGATGGGCACCTCCTCTTTTCCTTCCATTGCCGTCCTCCTTCCCAGCCCCATGTGGATGAAGCATCCTATGTCATCCGCACAGAGGCCTACATTACGCTGAGCAGGCGCACTTTGATCTGCCTTGCTAGGGACAGCGCAAAACCCTGAAATGCGCAGGCGCTGGAAAGGTCAAAGGCAGTTCGTTCATGCGCAGTACAATACTTTGATCTGCACTCAGCAAGGCACAGAGAAAAGTGCACATGCGCAAGAGTGCAATAGCTGCCTTTGTGTGGATGCCGCAGGACATGGTGCTGGGGAGGAAGACTGCGATTTCACAGGATAGAGGAGACACTGATGCCCATTGGTCCTGACCGATCCACAGGTGAGTATAATAAAGGTGTTTTTTACGTTATACAGCATAGCCTGGGCCCCTATATACAGCAATCTGGAATACTGTATATAAGAGCCCACTGGTGGTGGCCACAGCTTATAAGGGAAACTCCTGGTGACAAGTTCCCTTTAATAAAACCCCCCTGCATGGTAAAACATGCACCAAGAACTGTACATGTGCTAAACTATAAAGGACAGACAATGTGGATAAACCTGGTTTAGGATATTCTTCTGGTCTATGATACTCCTCTTTCTACTCTATTTTTACAATAATATGTATTATGTATTAAATGGTAAAATACTGGATAAAAAAGACTTGGGCATAAGTGTGCACAACAAACGCAACTTTAGTAACCAGTGCCAGGCAGCTGCTGCAAAAGCAATAAAAAGGTTATTAAAGGGAATCTGTCACCAAGTGTTTTGCTACCGCATCTGACAGCAGCATAATGTAGGAAAAGAGACACTGATTCCAACCATGTATCAGTTTGTGTCACAACTGCCTCACCCAGTAAACTATCGAAGTTCTTAGATGTAGCAGCGCTCAGACAACTAACCCTACCCACTCCCCAGCTCTCTGTGTACATTGTCTATAGACAGTGACTATATTGACTTATCAGAGGAGGGAGCATGCTTGGTCTATTCTCCTAGTGATAAAACAATCATTATAAGTAAACCATGGTGCACAGCCTAATAAGTAACACAAGCTGATATGGGATATGATATTTACTTAATATGAGAATACATTCAGTATATCACAAAAGTGAGTACACCCCTCACATTTTTGTAAATATTTTATTATACCTTTTCATAGGACAGCATTGAAGATCTGACACTGATACAATGTACAGTGTCAGTGTGCAGCTTGTATAAGAGTGTAAATTTGGTGTGCCAAGATTCTTTTAGAGTGCTAGATTCCAAGGAAATAGACAAGGTGACTGTCATCCGTCTGTGCTTGGCTTCTCTGTCCGCCAGACCACAGTAGAGTTACCTTTTCTTCAAGTGTTTAATTTCTGTTATCTGGGCTTTGGTTCTATTAGGGTAACAGGTGTATTCATTTACTCGATTGGCTGCCCAATCACCTTTTGAGTGCAGCTTTAGGGTCTGTGCGCACTGGGAAAATGTGTTTCTTAACTAAAATACGCACCCTCCGGAGGAATTCTGCACCTGTGGCAAAAAAAAGCACTAAAATGCACCTAAAATCCGCATGCGGTTTTACTGTGGTTTGTTGCGGTATTGGTGCGTTTTTTCCACAGGTTGGTCCATGCGATTTTTAAACATTATTTAAAGGCAAAACTGCAGGTACCCGCGGAAGAGAAATGACATGCTACTGTGACGCCCCTGGACTAGTCAGGGCGTCATAGGGGACTGCACGCTCTTTATTATTAGTGCAGGACTCAACCCCTCTTGGTTCTGGGTTCCCAACTTGCAGCACTGCCTCCATCAGCATCCAAAAATCCCAATCACATCTCACACCACACCCTGTTAGGCACACCAGTGGGCTGCTAATCTGGAATAGGGCCACGCACCTAGGGGTCAGGCAGGGAGGTGGGAGGTGACAAGTAAAGTTAAGTGGTAGCTCTCGAGCAGTGAGGAGCTAGAAGGGAGCGTGTGGCTCCCGGGGAGGAGAAGATTAGGTTGCAGACGATGGTCTGGACCCGTAGGAGTCGGAGACCTGGTCGTGGGATATTGGGTCTGGGTGCCTGACTTAGTCTCAGAGGACGGTCAGCAGCAAGTACAATAGCCGGTCTGGGACCGAAACCACGTTGACGTACTGGACCCTAGGTCGAGGAGAGGCTTCAAGCAACTCAGCAATTAACCTGCGGAGGATAGGGCCTTTATGGACTGTCCCCACAAAGCTCAGAGATCGGGGGCACTAGCGCAACGAGGGGGATAGGGCTTTCCAACCAAAGCAGCCCACTGAAATCCCAAGCGTGAGCTCCTGAAAGCACAGCTCCTTCACACAAAAAGTGGGGAGCGGGGCCTGGACAGCTTCAAGTTTACGGGCCACTTGGACACTACTAAAATTTGTGCATGGAGGCAGGCTCCGGACCATCAGGCAGTGCTGCAGGGGACGGAGACCCGGACGAGCTCCCCCAAGAGGGCAGCGGCACCCAGAGACTTGGTTTACTACGTTGTCAGCGTCTGCTTTCCTTCTGAGTGAGTACCTGATCACCCCCTGCTCCCAGCGAGCCTGCGCTCCACTGCAACCCCTCCATCCAGAATCCCAGGGCTTTCCCTACCCGTGGAGGGTAATGTCATCTGGCTGCTCCCATTGTTAAGGTGAACTCTTAACCAGAGATCACTAGTTGCCTACTGCCTGGTCTAATTGGTGTGGGTCGAGTGCATGCTTGAAAAATGAGATCAGACACAGTCGACACATCTTTCCTCGACAGAAGTCAGCCCATGCTCTGCTTTATTACAACTGAGCTTGCTCTGATATAACCTTGCAAAGGGGCATGTCCGGATGTGTTCATTGGTCAGTGGGTCGAACAATGTGTTAGTCCATGAGCTGATTGGTAGGCGTCATTGTAGGCGGGTCTGACTCCAGTGGATGAAACCATGACGATGGGAGGGACGTCATCTGGTGCATCCATGCTGATGGTTTGGTCTGTCTTCCCTTATATGGAGGTCTTCTTTCATCTGGACATTCCTTGCATTCCAAGCAAGGTGTGGATAACAGGAAATAGCGGCCATCTTTATATCTGTGTCATGTACATGATCTGAAACCTGAATTATGTAAGGCAAATCGACATTTCCCACAATCCCTTGTCAAGAGGTTAATTAAGTATTTAATCTTATGGCTCTCCTCAACACCATTCCATCACCTGGGGTACTCCCAACGGCAGCGGCGGTACTCCCCGTTACCACACACCACGGGTGGCGTCATGAACTATCTAATCCCCTGTAAATAATCCCCCCCATTACATTTTAGAGTGACCCTGAGCCCCTGGGTCCGAAGACCCTGGAGCCACGAGTAGCGACACCCGGATCCGAGCGGTTCGACCACTGCTGGGGCGGTACACTACCTGCTGAGAAAAAAAAATGCAGTGTGCGCACAGCATTTTGAATTTTTCATAGATTTTGCTGGGGAAGGACTGCAGGAAGGTTATGAATAAACACTGCACCTTTTCTCCTGCAAAAACCGTGGCAAGTCCGCTGCAAAAAATGCAGTGTGCGCACAGGGCATTAAATACATTCCTCCTGTTGGTATTTCCTGGTGTTCTGTGCTTGTATTGTACAACGCAGTATTTTGTATGCACCAAAAACATGATCCATCCAAAACGCTGCTAAAGCTGAAGTCCTACTTGCATATGACTTGCGCGTGACTCACTTGAGAATTGAGCCACATCACCCGACGACACGGTCTGCTACTCTCCGGACAGGAGCATGCAGCCGCATAGAAATACATGCAATTGAATGCTCCTGTCCGGAGAGCGGCAGGCCGTGCTGGATGATGTGACTCAATTTTTGCAAGAGTCAGGCAAGTGTGACTCTAGCCTAAAGCCTGCTTTACACGGGACAACCGATTGTGCGATTTCACAATCGATCGTACCCGCCCCCGTTGTTTTTGCGTCACGGGCAAATCGCTGCCCGTGGCGCACAAACTCGTTTAACCCTGTCACACGTACTTACCTTCCAGACGACCTCGCTATGGGCGATGAACGTCCACTTCCTGAAGTGGGAGGGAAGTTTGGCGTCACAGCGATGACACACGGCAGCCGGCTAATAGAAGCGGAGGGGCGGAGATGAGCGGGATGTAAACATCCCGCCCACCTCCTTCCTTCCATTAAGCAGGCGGGTGCCGTGGGACGCAGGTACGCTGTGTTAATCGTTCCCGTGGTGTCACACGGAGCAACTTGTGATGCCACGGAAACGATGAACAACCTGCACCCATGAAAATAAACGAGATTATGAAAGTTAACGACGAGTACACGACTCACGATTTGTGAGCGATACTGCGTCGCTTAGAGGTCTCACACGAGAAGATGTCGTGCGCTATGCCGGATGTGCGTCACGAAA
Source organism: Anomaloglossus baeobatrachus (assembly GCF_048569485.1). Taxonomy (NCBI): domain Eukaryota; kingdom Metazoa; phylum Chordata; class Amphibia; order Anura; family Aromobatidae; genus Anomaloglossus; species Anomaloglossus baeobatrachus. Next base: position 196,129,586 of record NC_134360.1, on the reverse strand, counting down.
ACCGTGACCCCGACGACATATCGCACAATCTATCATCTCGTGTAAAGCCCTCATAACATTGATCTCGGGCATGGGCCCTTAGTCTGTTGTAAGCATACCAAACTCTTCACTGTAGCTGTTCACACTACACAAGCAGCTGCAACAGCATGTATCATCTCTACAAGCAAGTATTACCTTTTACATTTAACTATTTGTTTGTTATAAGTCCTGGACTGACCATACTTCCACAGTTTAAGTGTATGTCTACACTTCTATCTCAGTACCTTGTGGTGTTTCCTGCACTTTGTGGCCTAAAACACACATCCGTGCCGCCGGTACGTGTTTGCCAGTTTTTCCACGTACCGGCGGCACGGAGACACGTACACCAATGCTACCCTATGGTAGCAGGCACACACACGTGAAACCACACAGAACGTGTGTCCGTGTCGTTTGTACGTGTGTGCGTTTTCAAACACGCTCGACGTGTCCACGTTTTCTCTGGCTATATAAAATATAGAAATGTGGCACTCCTTCTATAGTCGCTGGTGCTTGGATAGGGTCCCACCCCAGATCAAAAAATTGAAAAAAATCCAGCACTCAAAGCATTCAACTGAAATTGTTTTATATTTTATTCATTGATCTGTGTAATTATTAAAGACGTTTCGGTCATCCGACCTTCATCAGTTTACACTACAATAAAAAGATACATAAAAGATTTTTAAGTATACAGAAATAATGGCATTATACAATCATGGTAACAAAAAAGGGCAGAAATATTCACCTATACGTTTTCTCTGGCATCACAGGTGTCACATGGCCCGCACCCATACCACATGGATGTAGTGTGGATGCGGTCCCGTGTGACATGCGCCGGAGAAAACTCATGTGTCAGAGAAAAAAAAAAAATCTTTACTCACCTTCTCCAGCCCTCCTGTCTCTGCTGCTGCTGTCACTTGCTGCCAACCGCCACTCATTATGCTCATTTAATATTCACTTCACTGCGGCCGGCAGCAGCGGGGAGTCGACAGGACTGGAGACTGAAGATCAGCACCCTGGACAGCAGCAAGGACCACGTGAGTATGTAAATTACCGGTTCTCCGTCTGTTATCGCGGATAGCACACGGAGAACACACATGGCCCACACGTAACAGAGACACGTACTTTCAAAACGCAACACGCAGGGAAAATATGTGTCTCGCGGCACGTGCGTGATTTTCACGGATGTGTGTTGGAGGCCTGTCTGACTTTAATCCTAATTTATAGGAAAAATATATGGGCTCACCACTCTTCATATGAACCCACAGACGAGGGATTGAATGGCTGGCATCCACAATAATAGGCAAAAATGAAGAAAAAATCCCATAGTCTGTTCTTCATAAAAATTTTAAGTCTTTATTAATTCATTAAAAGTCCTCCGATGTACATGTTACAAATGTTCCTTACGCGTTTCAGACACCGTCCTTCGTCACAGGAAAACTTTACTAATAAGTAAATACCCCGGATTAAGGCTGTGCTCTTACATATTTCTTTTACTATCCGAAAAAAGTAATTTTAGTTTATATTAATCACATGCAGTGGAAAAGTGGACAGTTGTCAAAGTCTTTTATGGGACTACGTAATATGATGTATGACAATAGACCGATAGCCATCTGATACCTGGGGCTACAAGACTGCTGTATCTATAGACTTCAAAAGAGCTCAAAATGACATATCACAGTGTAATTATCCAGCCACAAGAAAATAATATGGAGAAAGATATCCTGGATGTATTCTGTCTGTTGTCAGTCAGAGACAGTCACCTTTCTGTTCTGCAAAAATTAACAAAAAGGGATGTGATTAATAATATGGGACTTCCCATGCTGTAAAACACCTAGTGTACCATGTAACCTCATATATTTCCCTCTGTTTAGTGCTTCAATAAAGATATTTGTGCCCAAGAGGCCAATCCGCACTGCAGAGTTAAAGGGGTATTCTGGTTGTGAGACATTACCGATTTTTTTTCACGTATCCATTGAGTCGGTATTACCTGTCTATAGGACTACCGGAGTCCTGTTGTCACACTAGGTAAGGAGAAGTACCAAGTGAGCGGCGAAAGGGAAAGGAAGGGGACCCCTGTGTCTAGGGAAGGAGGAAATGGGGACCCCTGACCAAACCTACAGCTGGTCTATGGGGTTCATCACCACCCTAGATAGGTTCTGCACCTACGCGCCGAGCCAGATACCTGACCCTAGGTATCCCTAGTGCTGGACACTAAATAGGGAACAGATGTGATGAGCTCTTCGTCAACCCCACTAAACGCTGAAGGAAGACACGGGGGACACACAGGGGGAAAAGCATGAACTACTTATATACAGATGACAAAAGATTAGGACGGATGATGTGACCATAATTATAGCAAAATGTCATATACTACACCCCATGACCAAACTTTTACTAAACCAAGCGAAAAATAGGGAGCAGAAAGTAGTCAGAGCCCAATAGAGGGCTCAATTCAAGAATCAGTCAGGAAACCAGTTTGCAAAAAATAAGAAAGAGTTTATTAATACATAGTCACTAGCAAGAGGAAAATACATTCACTACTCATATTTTATGTAAACATCAGGTGGAAAAATAGAGTCCATAACATAAAACATACTACGCAGATAAAACCAAAATGAGATGAGTGATAGATCCCGTGTTATATAGTACCCATTGGAAAAACATCCATAGATTAATAGGGACCTGCTACTGTATAGTAATCAAGTTATAGAGAGAGCAGCATTTCAAATAGTTTTAAGTTGTAATACTCCAACCTATATATATGGTCACATAGAGACCAAAACAGCATGCATAAATTCTCCCCATACATAAGTAATGATCTCCCTCAGATTCAGGCTTGTATATATCACTAAATAGTACGCCTCCATAAAGGGAGATCACCACAAACGCATAACTCCCATATTTTTTAAAAGTTTTGTAGGAATACACTCACCCATGTTGGTTCTACCGCGCAGTAGAACGTGCCCCGATGCTGTCACGCTCCCCGGGTCCCCTGTCCAGCTCCCCGGCTCCCCTGCCACGCTCCCCGGCTTGCCTGGCTCGCTCCCCGGCTCCTCTGTCCGGCGTCCCCCGCTCCACAGCCTCCAGGCCTCCTCACCTAGGATCCCCAGGCGTCCCGGTCCCCGCTCTCAGCGTCCGCCGGCAGCTTCGCTCCAGCCCGGCTCCCCTGCCTCCTGTTCGCCGCTCCCTGCACTGGCTCCTGGCACCCGGGCCTCGCGCATGCGCGTTAGGGCGCGCGCGCGGTCATTGACCCTTTCTTAAAGGGCCAGCGTCCACAGACAGGATATTGATCACACAGGTACAGGGTATAAAGGGGTGTAATGTCCAAGTGGGCGGGGCCTGTTCTTCGTGTTTCCTAAGCTAGGAGTCAGGTCTCCTTGTGTCCCTGTGATATACTCACCTCTCTCTCTTCTAGAGCCGCTCCTGCCTCGCCATCCGGTTCTGCTGATTCCCGAACCCCGAACGCTGACTATCTGCCATCTCGTCAGTCTGTACCATCTCTGATCCCTGTGGTGACCCGTCCTCTCGCTCCATCGGTTCTGGACTCTGCCTGACCACATCCCGGCCTCCGAACCTGAGCTCCGTCACCCGGACTACCATCTGTGACTCCGTGGTCCCAGGGACTTCTCCATTCCACTCTTCTGCACAGACTGTCCTGCTACCCGTAGTGCTCCGGCTACCGGACCCCTTGCCTTCATTAAGGTGTTCGGTCCAGTGGATCCACCTCCTGGGTCTGCCCGTCCACCTGGCCCTAACAGATGCGCACGTTTCGTGGTCTTCCTCGGGGGGCCGTGATGGTATCCCTAGTGCTGGACACTAAATATAGAACAAATTAGATGAGCTCTTTGTCAACACCACTAAACGCTGAAGGAAGACACAAGGGAGACACACAGGGGGAAAAGCATGAACTACTTATATACAGATAACACAGACACAGATGAGAGCAAGCCACCTGCTTGCAACCAGAGCTAGAATGAACTGAATAATATCACCAGCACCAGTCTAGGGAAGAAGGGACTATTTAAGCACCAAGAGAATACTGATTATCAGCAGCTGGGTGGAAGGAGGGCTCCTGCTGAGTCCAACTGGAGGAGAGATGAAAATCCAGCTGCAAAGCTACCTATACTAAAAAAATACTGACAGCAGGAACAATAGAAAGTAAGGAAGCATTTTGCACAGCCAAACACTGTGACCTTCTATAGCCAGAAACCACATGACTGACTGTCCCCTGTACTAGGCTTGGTGAAAATTGTTCAGAACCCTTCACCGCTGCAATACCCCCTACCATTACCTCCTTCACAATAAACAGGGCAGGGTCCTCCCCCCTTTATACCAGACTGTCAGTTTAATTTTATGTATGGAAGTGACCACTTTTCTCATGTACAGTACCAAGGAATTAATGTAGGTTTAAAAAAAATAAATAATAATAATATTCACTTAGTACAACGTTACATACTATAAGCTTTGCGGAAACTGTAACTGCAATATGCCCAAGGCAGAAGTAAGTAGTCTTCATGACTTTATCCCCTACATTTGTTTAGCCCTATTATACCATATGTTAGCCCGGCTATAACAAAGATATTTGATCCATGCTTCTTGATATCACAGATTCAGACACTCTTATGGAAAGAAGGGTCTGATCGTCAGAAGAAAGGGAAAGATTATGTATGTGGAAAGTGGGCAATAAGCCCAGTCTCTGAAGTGATCCTCACAGGTGCACACAATATGGCAAAAGCCTTGATAAAATCCAGCTCGTTGTGCCTGCCATGTAGTGAATCAGAAGGAAAGATTGCAGGATCTAATTGTCCAAGATCACGTGAAAAACTACATCAGTTTGGAAAATTCAGATGTTGTTCTCCATAGTAGAGAAGCAGAATGCCTACCCAACGACCATACACATACCTATAGCCAAGGACATTATAAATTATCCAGTGTTTTGGACATCCTGAACCCCAATACTAATTGTGTGCCTCTAACTGTCAGGCTAGGTACAGGGAAGCACCAATGAAGTGGAGAAAGGCAAGGGAAAGGGACCCCTGCGTGTAGGGAAGGGGGAGATGGTGACCCCTGACCAAACCTGTTGCTAGTCCCTGGGGTCCCTCACCATCCTAGATAGGTTCTGCACCTATGTGCCAAGCTGGATATTTGACTCTAGGTATCCCTACTGCTGAGACCTAAATAGGGAACGGGTGGGATGAGCTCTTCGTCAACCCCACTAAACGCTAAGGGAAGACACGAAGAGGACACACAGAAGGAAAGTGCATGAACTACTTATCTACAGATGACTCAGGTAGGAGTTCAGGAAAACTTCAGCAACAATATCATAGAAGAGTACAAGCCACCTGCTTGCAACCAGAGCTAGAATGAACTGAATAATATTACCAGCACAAGTCCAGTGAAGAAGGGAGTATTTAAGCACCAAGAGAATACTGATAATCATCAGCTGCGTAGAAGAGGAGCTTCTGCTGGGTCCAAAAGAGGAAGAGATTAAAATCCAGCAGGAAAGCTACCTAGTACAATGAATACCGACAGCAGAAACTATAGAAAGTCAGGGAGTATTTTGCGCAGTCAAACGCTATGACCTTCTATTGCCAGAAACCACATAACTGAAACTAATCACTTATGACTTTAGAGATTATCATGAACAAGTCCTCCTAGGAACGCTCATTTAAGGATAATTGTGCAGTGTAATCAGTAGGGTGAAATGATCTTTTATGTTGCACAAAAGATGATCGTTATGGCCAGTACATCATCCTTTGTAAGCAAGACTCGCCCTGCCTATGTGTATTGACTGATATGTGCCGCCCCCATGCCAGCAGCCAGGCTGCTCGGATCCGGATCCGCAGTGTGGCTCGAGGGATTCTACCGGACCCGGGGGTCGTGTGAACACTTCGAATAAAAGGGGATGTATTTGTACGGGATTTGCCATAAACTGTCTGTGACGCCACCCACAGTGTGTGGTGAAGTGTGGCACCACCGCTGCTGTTGTGGGACACCCGGGGGCGCTGGGATGGCAGCCGGATGTTAACCCCTCCGTGGGTAGGGATGGATGCCCAGAGGCCTAGTGTCTCTATGCGGAGGATGGTGACTGCAGGGGCCGGCGCGCCCGGTCAGACCGGGGGATGTCAGGTTACTCACGGTTGAATAAATCACACAAGTCCAGTGATAAACCAAGGTGCTGGTGGCCGGCCGCCGCGGTCTGGTGAATCTGGTCCCACACCCGGGCTGATGATCCGTATCACTTTCCTCTGCACTCAGTGTTTTGTGTGTTGGACTTCCCGGTGTGAAACACGGGAGTCCGCTCCCGGTCCTTTTCGGGGGAGCCTTGCCCGCCGACGCTGACCCTTGGGATCTACCGGGCCCTGGCGGATGCCCTATCCCTCTCGGTGGGTGGTTGTCTGCTTATGGGACTTAGGTTGGGACAGGACCTATAATCCTGCCCTCAATTGGTTAATCAGCTAGGCCGTTGGTTTCGGTCCTGGCTTCAGGGTCCAAGTACCCCCTCTGTGCACGGTTTCCGGGTTGGTTCTCCGGTGTCGGTGCCGGCGGGCTCCATCCCTGCCCGGTCCACCTCGGATCTCCGGCAGCCGTCTTCCCGTCTTCTGACAGACATGGACCACCGTCTGCCACCTAACCGGTACGTCAGGGCTCCAACCCCGACGGTTTTCCTTTCTCACCACTCCACTCCTCTCCACTTCAACTTCCACTGACTGTTTTCCCGCCCCGGGTTCTCTAGACTCCTAGGTGGGCATTTTTCATTCGCCTGGTCCGGCCCACTGGTGTGCCTTTCCTACCCTAGGGGGGTGACAAGGGTTTCAGGTCGGCTGTATGTAACCCTGTGTGGGAAGTTGTAATGCAGGGGCCTAAACTGTGTGACTACCTGGTTTTGCCAGGGCGTCACATTCCCCCTTGGTTAAATACAGACCGTCCGCGGGCTGTCTGACCACCAACGTTTATTTTAACCGGAACTGCAAAGTAGAAAAAGGGGTAACATATAAACAAATGAACATTTCTTCCCATTATGGGAGGCACATATCTTGAATAGTTACAAACCGGAGCGAACGGAACGGACCACCTTCTCATTGCACCCACCGAAAACAACCTGTTCCCTGGTGCCACCGCTAAGCACTGGTGCACACCCCTTTGCCCAAGTCCAGGAACGGGTCCGGGTGACGCCCACACGGGCTGGGTAAAAAGTTCCTTACCCGGCAGTCCTTGTCACGAGCCCCAAGTCCAGGGACCCCTGGCCTGGAGGTTAGTCACCAGTTTCAGTGGGGACTGGGCCATGGGCCTACTCTACCGCAGGCCCTTCATCCAATCTGCCTCTCCAGAGACTGCGGCGAGCAACAGGAAGGTGGTCTTAAAACATGTTAATACCGCTGCCGGTGCAGCCTCCTTCTGCAGCTTTCCCACAAGACCACCGCTCGGACAGCACGGATCCCCAGTGCCACCTTCACTCACGGTGCTGCACTGTCCAGGGACTCCTTCTTCCTGCTGCGGTGCGGGTACAGCTGCTCCTCCAGATCTGGCTCCATCCTCCACCAGAGGCTCCAACCCCTGATGGCATCTTCCGTTGAAATAGCAGGGGTGAGAAGACGTTCAACAAGAATGGAGCTCCAAATGTCAACTTTGGCAACCGCCCTGCTACCCTCCACCTGCGGTGCAGATCGCCTCCTCCTGGAACATGAGGACGTTCAACAAGGGTAGCGGGTTTTTAAACAGTCAACTTTTAACTTGAAACTTGTAACTTTTATGGGTAGACTTACGGGTTCCACTACCACTGCTACATTGGGCCATACGGCTCACTCAGCACTCTGGGAACAGGATCCCTGGACAAGCCACAGTACATCCCGGAACTCTGGGCTTCTATCGGGAACGGAGGTGGTATAGCAGGCAGCACTGTCACTTCTGGTAGCTGTGTTGGCCGGTGTTCTCCGGCCATATTGGGAATGGGCTCTGGCTCCGGGCAGGTTAGCGAGGCCGGGAGGGTCTGTGTTCCTCTCTCCTGACGCGCCACTGTATGGGTGGCTCGAGTCTCGCGGGCCTGCACCACTGCCACCATCCTCCGGACCTCCGCTTTCCAGTCCAGTACTTGTTGCAGCGACTGAGCTCGCACCCGGACACAGAACCATGCTACTTCTCGCTCCAGCCAGGCAGCAGTCCCCTGTGGTAAGCGGTCCGATTCTTGCTCTTCTGCGGGAAGCAGCACTCCGCCTCTGCCACTTCTGAGCACTGCCGATCCAGCGAAAGCCGCTGTCCCACCATCAACATTGGGCGCGGACATCTTCCTGCTTCTCCCCCTTGGGTTTTCGGGCGCAGTCTCTTCGCGCGGCTCTCTAGTTTCGTTTTCAGCCTCAGGGTACTACTTCCTTCTGGCCGTGTTCCCAGGGGGGCGAGGCATCAACTTCGCGCCCTTTTTTGGGGAAGAAGATGCTGGGTTGTTGTTTTTCGCGCCCAAAAATGGTGGCAAAATGGCGGCTATTCAAAAATGTTGCAGCGGAGCACCGCTGACAGTCCACAACAAGGCACACTTCCACCAGGTAGGTGGATGGGTTACAATCCTGTTCGTGACGCTAAGTTTCGAGGTGTGCCGCCCCAGTGCCAGCAGCCAGGCTGCTCGGGTCCGGATCCGCAGTGTGGCTCGAGGGATTCTACCGGACCCGGGGGTCGCACGGGCACTTTGAATAAAAGGGGATGCATTTGTACGGGATTTGGCGTAAACTGTCTGTGACGCCACCCACGGTGTGTGGTGAAGTTTGGCACCACCGCTGCTGTTGTGGGACACCCGAGGGCGCTGGGATGGCAGCAGGATGTTAACCCCTCCGTGGGTAGGGATGGATGCCCCGGGATCCAGTGTCTCTATGCGGAGGATGGTGACTGCAAAGGCCGGGGGATGTTAGGTTATTCACGGTTGAATAAGTCACACAAGTCCAGTTGTAAACCAAAGTGCTGGTAGCCGGCCGCCGCAGTCAGGTGTATCTGGTCCCACACCCGGGCTGATGATCCGTATCACTTTCTTCTGCACTCAGTGTTTTGTGTGTTGGACTTCCCGGTGTGAAACACGGGAGTCCGCTCCCGGTCCTTTTGTGGGGAGCCTTGCCCGCTGACGCTGACCCTTGGGATCTACCGGGCCCTGGCGGATTCCCTATCCCTCTCAGTGGGTGCTTGTCTGCTTTTGGTACTTTGGTTGGGACAGGTGTTACGAGGGGGACCCGGGGAAGCGTGCCAAGATGGGAAATGGACTGCTTCCGCCGGTCAAGGTCCACTGTGCGGTGTAAGGGACCGCCGCTATGGTGGGTGAAGAGTGAGCGGGTTGCTGCTAGCGATCGTCTGGAATGTCACAGACGATCTATGTACACCGATCTGCCCTAACCCGTGAGGGTTGTATGGCACAGATCTCACGGCTCGGTGTACCTGTTGCACGGGGAAGCACAGAGGTGCCCACGCACGTGTGCCAGTGGAAGTCACGAGAATATGGCACGAGGGTAGCACAGAGGTGCCCACGCACGTGTGCTTTCAATAACCAGGTGAGTCCAAAGGAGACTTGAGGAGCTCACCTGGGACAGGAACACGGCCTGTTGACGGGGGTACTGCCGGAGCAGCAAGGCAGGAACACGGCCTGCAAACGAGGTACTGCCGGAGCAGCAAGGGCCAAGCCCACAAGAGACAGTAATGCCTGAGCAGTGGCGTGGCAGCACGCTGCCAGACATCCAAACATAGAAGGACGGTCGCGCGCCGCCATGATGGCAGGGGGAGCTTTTAAGGAGGTGCAGCTCCACCCGAGGGCGGGCGCGAGGCGGAGATGACGGACTTGACCCAATCAGGGTCCACGACGTCCCAGCCTGGCCAGTCAGGATTCACCACGTCACCAGCCTTGTCATCAAGCCGTGTGACGTCAGTGAGCGAATCAGGACCCACCACGCATTGCACATGCTCACCCTCCTGCCTCTGGGAAATAGAGGCGGGATCCTCGGTCTCACAATGTGCAGAGATAACGGGAATCTCACTGCTTCCCTGAGCAGTAAACCTCTGCACATTGCGCAGCCTCGCAGACCTTCAGGGCCGCTGAGCAGGAGAGTCTGCGGCAGGCCAGGAATGGGAGACCGCTTCACTCCTTGTAACAGGAGAACCACTAGGTGTCACCCTTCTGCTGCCTCTCTGAGAAGGTATCTCCTGCACACTGCGCAGTCTGGCAGACCTTCGGCGCTGCTGAGCAGGAATGCTCGTGGCAGGCAAGGAATGGGAGACTGCCTCAGTCCTTGCCTCAGGAGAGCCACGAGATGTAACAGACAGGACCTATAATCCTGCCCTCAATTGGTTAATTAGCTAGGCTGTTGGTTCTGGTCCTGGCTTCAGGGTCCAAGTACCCCCTCTGTGCACGGTTTCCGGGTCGGTTCTCCGGTGTCGGTACCGGCGGGCTCCAACCCTGCCCGGTCCACCTCGGATCTCCGGCAGCCGTCTTCCCGTCTACTGACAGACACGGACCACCGTCTGCCAGCTAGCCAGTACGTCAGGGCTCCAACCTCGACACCTTTCCTTTCTCACTCCTCACTACTCCACTCCTCTCCACTTCAACTTCCACTGACTGTTTTCCCGCCCCGGGTTCTCTAGACCCCTAGGTGGGCGTTTTTTATCCGCCTGGTCCGGCCCACTGGTGTGCCTTTCCTAACCTGGGGGGGTGACTAGGGTTTTAGGTCGGCTGTATTTAACCCTGTGTGAGAAGGTGTTATGCGGGGACCTAAACTGTGTAACTACCTGGTTTTGGCAGGGCGTCATAGATATATTATAGATTGTTCACTGTGCATATGAAGCACGGTCAGCCTGTATAAACAAGAACTTTGCAATTGTACTCATTTAGGGTGTTAAGAAACCTCATTCACTTGTTTGCGAAAATGTCTCCCCATTAGGTGAGATTCCCAGTTTAGGGTATGTGCACACGACCCCAGCAGCTTGCGTCTTGGATGCAGCATGTCTTCTCCTGTGGACACGTGAGACTTTCTTTCTGTTCTACTTGCGGCAAACACTCGCGTCTCAGCAGCATAACTTGACATGCTGTCTCGGAAAGCTGCGCCGCAGGTTAGTTTACACAGTGGAGAAAAGAAACACAATGGCCATGGGATTTCTATAAATCCATCCAGTGTGCTTGTACTGCACAACACAGTGTTCTGAACTCACGCTGCATCCAAAACTCTGCAAACCCTAATCATGTGCACCCACCCTTAGTGTGACATGGGTGTCTTAGGTGAACCCAGGAAAGCCTATACAGGCCCTAAGGCTCAGGCCCCTGTGCTCACCCAACACCCAGAGGTACCCTTAATGGTAGGGAGGTCTGGGCCTCCAACCTAGGCTCTATCCTCTCTCCTTGTCCCTGATTTCATGGGAACGAACAGGAGACTAAAGCCAAGCAACAAAAATAGACAAACAATGGTAACCAATAATATAACTTGTACACACGGCAACCACACACAAAGGAGCCCCTAAAAGTGCACGAAGTAAAACGTAAAAAGGGGGGAATAAACAGTCTACTGGGTAACTTCCAAACCTAAACAAACACACCTGAAAATGCTGCAACAAAAACAATGCTGCAATCAAAAGCACAACTGAGAGAGAGTAAAGGCCCCGTCACACTAAGCAACATCGCTAGCAACATCGCTGGTAACGAACAACTTTTGTGACGTTGCTAGCGATGTTGCTGTGTGTGACATCCAGCAACAACCTGGCCCCTGCTGTGAGGTCGTTGGTTGTTGCTGAATGTCCTGGGCCATTTTTTAGTTGTTGCTGTCCTGCTGTGAAGCACAGATCGCTGTGTGTGACAGCGACAGAGCAACAACTAATGTGCAGTGAGCAGGGAGCCGGCTTCTGCTGAGGCTGGTAACTAATGTAAACATCGGGTAACCAAGAAGCCCTGTCCTTGGTTACCCGATATTTACCTTTGATACCAGCCTCCTCCGCTCTCACTGCCTGTGCTGCCGGCTCCAGCTCTGTGCACATTTAGCTGCAGCACACATCAGGTAATTAACCCGATGTGTGCTGTAACTAGGAGAGCAAGGAGCCAGCACTAAGCATTGTGCGCTGCTCCCTGCTCTGTGCACATTTAGCTGCAGCACACATCAGGCAATTAACCCGATGTGTGCTGTAACTAGGAGAGCAAGGAGCCAGCACTAAGCATTGTGCGCTGCTCCCTGCTCTGTGCACATTTAGCTGCAGCACACATCAGGCAATTAACCCGATGTGTGCTGTAACTAGGAGAGCAAGGAGCCAGCGCTAAGCATTGTGCGCTGCTCCCTGCTCTGAGCACATTTAGCTGCAGCACACATCGGGTTAATTAACCTGATGTGTGCTGTAACTAGGAGACTGGGGGCTGGTCACTGGTTGCTGGTGAGCTCACCAGCAACTCGTGTAGCCACGCTCCAGCGATCCCTGCCAGGTCAGGTTGCTGGTGGGATTGCTGGAGCGTCGCAGTGTGACAGCTCACCAGCAACCTCCTAGCAACTTACCAGCGATCCCTATCGTTGTTGGGATCGCTGGTAAGTTGCTTAGTGTGACTGGACCTTAACAACAGCTCCTTCCACCTCCTGGCTGAGCTTCAAATGATAGGAAATAACCATTACCTTTGGTGGAAGTAGAGGGTATATATAGGACCTGGGTGTGGTCCAAACCAGAAACACCTGACCAGGTGTCAGGAGCTGTTGGAAGAAAACCTGGCATTAACCCTCTTCTCCCCAAAGGAAAAGAAATCCATTTAATATGCTGAATCCCACAAAAGAAAGGGAGACACAGACCCCAGAACCAATCACCCAAACCTGAAATGGAGGAAAGTTCGTGACATTAACCCCTCTTTACTGAGAGGCATCCGGACTCTCAACATGGAGCCATACAACGTGCTGGTCACCTCCAGTGTGGACAGTACCTCATCAAAAATGCATGCGGCCTGCAGAGACACCACACCTCTCCCAGAGTTCTAAACCCCGGACACACTCCTCCACAAGATGCTACTAGTGGAGATCCGTACAAGCTGATTCATACTCAGGTCTGGACCTGGACGTTTATTAACATGCACACGATTGACAACAGACACACACCCCCGATTGCAGAGCCATCCTCAGGTATCACGGCCACCCCCCCTTTAGACAGCAGAGAATCCCGGGCCGGCAAAGAGGGGATAATAGAAGAAATATACAAGCCCTGTTCGCCATCCTCCATACAACCGGGGTTGTGTGGCTTAAGGGCAGATCATAGAATCATAGAATATTAGAGTTGGAATGGACCTCCTGCGTCATCTAGTCCAACCCCCTGCTCAAAGATGACGTACCATTGGAGCCAGATGAAAAAGCCCCAACGTAAAAGCCCTTACGACCACAGAAAAAGGCCAGGTCTGCAAAAAACTCATCTACCGACCGAAAGAAAACAGGATTGGCTGGCAGCAAAAAGGCCCAGGCCAGATGATCTCCCAGTAACCGGGAGACCACCAACCCCACCCGCTATTCCTCACTAACGAAAGAAAGAGGACAGAGCTCAAGATACCGCCTGCATGGGCCCTCAAAGATATCAAACCCATCGCGCTCCCTGGCAAACCTGTGTGGAAGGGAAACTCCAGGTTCAGGCAGCGTCTGACTCACCACCAACTGACTCACCACTTGCTGCGGGTGCTGCACCCCCTGTGCACGCATCTCCGCCACCTCCAGTGACCGAGTCTGCAAAGCAGCTGCCTGAGCCATAAGGGTGCTACAGGAAAGTTTGAGCTGGTTATTATGTCACAGGTGTCTTAGATGAACCTAGGCCCTAAGGCCCCTGCACTCACCCTAACACTCAGAGGCACTTAATGGTAGGGAGGTCCGAGTCTCCAACCTATATCCTAGCAACAAACACACCTGAAAACATTGCAGCCAAAAGCACAACTGAGAGACAGAAACAATAGCTCCTTCCACCTCCTGGCTCAGCTTTCAAATGATAGGAAATAACCAGCACCCTCTGCTGGAAGTAGAGGGTATCTATAGAATACCTGGCATTAACCCTCTCCTCCCCAAAGGAAAGGGAATCCCACAAAACAAAGTGAGACTCAGAGTCAGAACCAACCACCAAAACCTGCAACCGAGGAAAGTCTGTGACATAGTGGCTGTCAGAGTAGCCACTAATTGGTGGTCATTGCTAAAACAAAAAAACAAACTGATACCAGGAATGGGACGGCAAAAGTATCCAGTCATGGCATAAAAGTAAAAACTAATGTAATATAGGAAATAAACCAGTAGCTCAAGCCAAGATCATAGGGCAGATATGTTGACATACAAGACAAAAGGTCATCACCAGGAACACACAGGCACCTGCGGAGCTCGTATACCGATCTGAACACAAGAGCAGCGTTTACTGACAACTGTAACATGATGATAATTACAGTCACACTTATCCGCGCTCCATAATGGTAAATGGTTCTGGTATGTGATTAATGCCAGGATACAGGACACGAACAATGATGGAGTCTGCAGGCTTTTAATATAAAAATACATTGCAGACAAAAGGGGAAATAATTGGCTATAATTAAGAATCAAATGACAGCTCTGATTTTTAAAGATAGATTGGGAAAGTAAGGTGACCTGATCGGTTGCTCTGAGCAAACTGCTCCACTTTTTACCCGATGTGAACCCTTGTATGTTTTAGTATGATTATTTACAGTCACCACCAGATGGCAATGTTTTTTGCTCTATCTCTACTTCCAGTAGTCGCTGCGCCATAACACACCAACAATCATTGTAATGATTAGTCACCCTTCTTTCTATTCGGAGCAACCAAATATGGCTGTTACCTTATCCTATATTATTCTTTATCTCATCTTCTCTATAGTAAATCTGCTTTATCCTATGTGCCAAATTATCTCATACATTAGCCAAGCTAATCCTCCCATTCTGCTGCATGTATGTCTATATACAGTATAAAAAGCCTACACGTACCAAAGAACCCTAGGTGTGTGGGACATGAGCTCTCAAACTGCAGGGTTGCAAACTGTCCCTACAGTTCTGCACAGTCCGTAAAAATAAGTGACCTTCTCCATAGTTCGTAAGAAGAATGAAAGTTGTCCATGATTTTCCCATGATGAGGAACCTGAGGAGGTCATTATAATTGTATTTACTAAAATATTCAAAGGTCACAGTGTATGGTGCACATGTGGTCACACTACAGAATCTGACACTCCACACTATGTCTCCTTTAGTGCTTCTAAGTTACACAGACAGGCTCGAGTGTTGACCATCTATGTTCTCATTAGTGATCGGGCTTGCTGGTTACCTTTTGGATCACATGTTGTGGGAGACCTATCACAGTCACTCCTTGCCTTTTTATGACGGTGGAGCCTGTCTTCCATGCCAACTATAGCTTTTGCTAAAGTGCGCTGTGGTCTGTTGTATACCAGTCCTGCTGGTGATTATATTACTTTGTGCATGGAGTTGTTGTGGAGTTTTCCCATTGACCACACTTTATCTCTGCTGCCCCCATTTCGCTAAACCAGTCAGGCGCTCACTAGCCTAGAAGAGAGGGAAAGGAGATGGGAGGCAATCTATCCAGTGGAACAGTGGAGATCCATGGCTGACTAACTACGTATGTTGTCATGATCCAGGACTGGTATTCCCCGTTCCAGAGATTCCCAGACTCGGCCTGGTCATGTTAGGGGTTAACTCGCATCGGCCTCGTTCCGGTTTCAGGAGACACTATATCTGGGCGCTGCACCAGCATTCCAGCACTGAATATAGTTTTGCTCTGCAGCCTGTGACTGGCTGGCTCTAGTGACATTTCCTGTTTGAGGACTTTTAGTTACCGTGCCCTGACCTGTACCCTCCCCCGGTCATCTGTCTATCCCAATCCCAGACTTCCCGCTCCTGTCTGTTGTTTACCCATCCTGGTTCATCCTCTTCCCGTGTTTGTGTCTCCTCACCGTCCGGTCTTGTCTTCCGTTCCCTGTGCGCTTTGTGTTCCCCTCTGTATACCTGATCTCTCGGCATCCGATCTCAGTTCTGTTTTTTGACCTGATTTTGATCCTCCCTCTGCACTTACTTGACTTCCCGGCTAGACCCTGACTGCTTGACTACTATATTGCCCCCTGGTGGTTTGCCTGTGAACTGCCTGCTGAAGTTACTCTGCTGTACTTCAGCCTCCCTTCTGTTACAGTGTTACTTTGACTCTCCTTCACTACACTGCTTCCACCTAGTGGGGAATACATTGTACTACTTCTCACCAGCCCTTTGTACGGTGTGACATATGTGCTATTTATTTTACTGATAGCTCTCTTGGGCCATACAGACATTAAAATAAAAGCTTAGAAAACTGTGGCCTTGTATTATTGAATCATATTCCCTGATTTAGCACAGCTTTTGCTATAATTATGGTGTAAATTGCTTTGAAAAAGTCGCTAAATTCTGGCAGAACTTGGAATTGCGCAAAGATTTTGCAACTTATGGTATGTAAGATTTCTGGCATCGAGCACAAAAGCGCACACCGCTCATCAGACACTCCGGAGTCATCAAGAAGCGAGCACCTCTTTATGGATCAGGAGGATCGGACTCCACCACACTCCGTCATCAAGACCAGCTAGGAAACCACCAGTCTTGATTAATTGGGGCCATAGTATATAACTATTATTAGTTCACTTTGTGTATGGTGCTACTATGGCATCATTATGTGGTGGTACTATTTCAGCACGGTATAATGCTATTAACTTTACATCTCTATACGCTGTACAGTATATTATTTTTAGACAGCTGTATGTATTATGAATTCTATGTATAGCATTGTTGTTTGGATACTTTTTTTTTTAGTTGCTGGGCACATATAATTGTGTCCTTTCTGGTAAGTTTTTTTGTACCACTCCTGCAGCAATCGGACTGCTCGGATCTGGGGCTGCCGTGACTCGAGGGTCTCCGGACCCGGGGGCTTACAGCCACTCGAAAATAAAAGAGGGACTATTTACAGGAGGTTTAGTGTTCGTGACGCCACCCGTGGTTCGCGGTAAGGGGAGTACCACCGCTGCCGATGGGAGTACAAAGATGAGATGGAGCGGGGCAGCCAGATGACGTTCCCGCTATGTGTAGGGTAGGCCCCGGGACGCTGGATGGTGGAGGTGTAGGGGAGCTTGGTGCAGGCCAGGCGGGGAGATTCAGGGGAATGCAGCGTTCTCACTCAGGCTGTGTGGGTGTTGGTGCGACCATTAAGCAGACTCTCACACAGGAGTAAAGGCTACTTTACACACTGCGATATCGGTCCCGATATCGCTAGTGTGGGTACCCGCCCCCATCTGTTGCGCGACATGGGCATATCGCTGCCCGTGCCGCACAACATCGCCCAGAGCCGTCACACATACTTACCTGTCCGGCAACGTCGCTGTGACCGGCGAACCGCCTCCTTTCTAAGGGGGCGGTCCGTGCGGCGTCACAGCGACGTCACTGAAATGTCACTGAGCGGCCGCCCAATAGCAGCGGAGGGGCGGAGCTGAGCGGGACGTAACATCCCGCCCACCTCCTTCCTTCTGCATAGCAGCCGGGAGGCAGGTAAGGGGAGCTTACTCGTTCCTGCGGCGTCACACGCAGCGATGTGTGCTGCCGCAGGAACGAGGAACAACTTCGTTACTGCTGCAGTAACGATTTTTAAGAATGGACCCCCATGTCGCCGATTAGCGATTTTGCACGTTTTTGCAACGATGCAAAATCGCTTATCGGTGTCACACGCAACGGCATCGCTAATGTGGCCGGATGTGCGTCACAAATTCCGTGACCCCAACGACTCCGCATTAGCGATGTCGCAGCGTGTAAAGCCCCCTTAAGCCAAGTCTCTGGGTGCTGCTGCCACTCAAGGGAGCTCGTCCGGGAATCTGTCCCCATTGGTATTGCTGATGGTTCTGGACCTGCCTCCATGCACTATGTTTAGACTTTTCTGAGTGACCCCTCAGCCTGGAGCTTTCGGGGTCCCGCTCCCTACAATTAGTTAGAGGAGCTGTGCTCTCGATGGCTGACACTTGGGATCTCAGTGGGCCGCATAAGCTGGAAAGCCCTATCCCACTCGTTGTGTTGGTGCCTTAGATCTCTGAGCTCTTGGGGAAAGTTCATAAACAGACTATCCTCCACACGTTAATTATCAGAAGCGTAAAACTACTCCCTGATCTAGGGTCCAGTACCCCGCCGTGCTTGGTACCACTCCGGTTACTAGATTTTCCGGTGCTGACCGTTCTCCAAAACTAAGTCTGGGCACCCTTCTCCAATACCCTGCGACCGGGTCTCCGACTCCTCCGGTCCCGTCTGCGACCCAACCAAAGTCACCCAGGGAGCTCCAACTCCCTCAGCTACTCACTCTCTGAGGGCTACCACTTCACTGACTTCCTCCCTCCCACCAGTCTGCATGACCCGTAGGCGCATGACCCTTTTCCAGCTAGACCATCCACTGGTGTGCCTGACAGGGTGTGGTGTGAGGTGTGGTTAGTATTTGAATGCTGATGGAGCAATACCAAAGGTTAGGATCCCAGAACCATGGAGGGTGAGTTCTGCACCGTAAGAGAAAGGAGTTCAGTTCCCTGTGACATCCTGATTAGTTCAGGGGCGTCACATTTTATCACACTATATGACCATAACCTATATGGGGTGGAGGGCGTCAACGTAAAGTAAGACACAGGGCACCATCCAAAGTACAGCTGGCGTTAATTCGGCAAATTACATCCTTGTATAAATAGCATGACATTACATTGAGGTTTTTTGGGCTTCTTACATATAGTTTTATTTTCCTCCAAATATAAGGCCCTGTCACACACAGAGATAAATCTTTGGCAGATCTGTGGTTGCAGTGAAATCATGGACATATTGTGCCATTTGTACACAGCCACAAACCTGGCACTGATTGTCCACCATTTCACTGCAACCACAGATCTACCACAGATCTACCACAGATCTGCCACAGATCTACCACAGATCTACCACAGATCTGCCACAGATCTGCCACAGATCTGCCACAGATCTACCACAGATCTGCCACAGATCTACCACAGATCTACCACAGATCTACCACAGATCTACCACAGATCTACCACAGATTTATCTCTGTGTGTGACAGGGCCTATAGGATCACTGCACCCACCTCCAAGGTTTGGGGCCTTTTTGCAACTGAAACCTCCTTTTACCCCATGGCTATTCTGATAGCAAAGGAATATTTTAGGTCAGGTCAAGCTCCAAAATTATGTAACCAGTCTGATATTAGCAGGTTGTAAATCATTCTTTTTTTTTTCACTTGAACAAGGTTCATCTTGGTTTCTTTAGCTCCAAGGCCTTCCAGGAGGTTTAGTAAATGGGACTAAAATTACTAAGCACCACTAAGGTCACCGACCGGGTACAAAAATAAAAAATGATCTGCCTGTTCTCTAACTCTCCCATACAGGATAAATATTTTTAAGACTAATGGATACTGATATCTGGCAAACAACAAATACTGATGTTACTAGTGTGCAGTAGATCTTGGAATAATAATAATTTCCACAATTGGATGTGTTTAAAAAAAATGTTCCTGTGCTGATAATCTTCTATATGTGTTCCTGCTATGTACTGTGTAATGGCCGTGTCTGACCGTAAAGGGACATGGTCTGATCTTACCACATCTCCTGGGCCAGGGAGGATGCAAAAAGAGAGTATACAGACATTACAGCACAGGATCGCAGATTATTCTTTCTGTGAGGTAAAACATTTTCTAAATGCAGCCAGGGAAATGTTTTACTTCACAGAAAGAATCATCTGTTACATCCTCTTATGCCCAGGAGATGTGGTACAATCAGACCTTGTTCCTGTATGTTCAGACACAGCCATTACATAGTACATAGCAAGGGCACAAGATTATCTGAGCATAGGAACATTTCTTTTTTATAACACCCGATTGTGGAAATTATTATTATTCCCAAAATTAACTTGGTTTGTGGGAAAAACTCTTGTAATGGTCATCTGAGGAATGTTTCACCATGCTGAATGCACTTGGGCACAAAATCATCAAGATCTGCTGCTGGCAGTTCCCTTTGTAATTGCCACCAAGTCAATGTTAGGCCAAACAGCCTGCTCACAATAGCCGGAGCAACATGTTGACCTGGCACTGTGTGGAAATGGCTCCTGGGACACTTGTAGAAATGGGCACACCAATGGGTACACACTACCAAAACAATGTAACGCTGAGGTGTTAGTGTACCTGGAATAATGACTAGAGAGGTCCAACTACGGTACACTATGTACTCCACGCCATAATCCTGGGAGTAGGACTAGTGTGACATTTCCTCATGAAGGTGTCTTCAGGGCACTGCCAATGAAGCAGTAATACAACCCTATATATACAGCCTCCATTCTTGCTTATCTGTACATCTAGGCAGAGTCTCCAGAAGTGCTGGGTGACAGCAGACGTGTACTCGCTGGTGTCACACGCTTCCTCTCAGCATTTCCTCTTGCAATTTGTCCTACTTACATTCTAGGATGGTTTTTGTGACAGTATACCGGACAGAGGTCACATTTCATTTCTGACACACGTTTGGAGCTCTTTTAGGGCTTTTGGCTGAAGCCATAAAAAATGGCTCCTTTTGGCCTCTGTTGCGGCAGTGTCCTTTTTAGGCTGGCACAATAACATGGTGAGAAGCTCTGCAGCGGTGATGAGTGTGAGAAGCTCTGCAGCGGTGATGAGTGTGAGAAGCTCTGCAGCGGTGATGAGTTTGAGAAGCTCTGCAGCGGTGATGAGTGTGAGAAGCTCTGCAGCGGTGATGAGTTTGAGAAGCTCTGCAGCGGTGATGAGTGTGAGAAGCTCTGCAGCGGTGATGAGTGTGAGAAGCTCTGTAGCGGTGATGAGTGTGAGAAGCTCTGCAGCGGTGATGAGTTTGAGAAGCTCTGCAGCGGTGATGAGTGTGAGAAGCTCTGCAGCAGTGATGAGTGTGAGAAGCTCTGCGGCGGTGATGAGTGTGAGAAGCTCTGCAGCGGTGATGAGTGTGAGAAGCTCTGCAGCGGTGATGAGTTTGAGAAGCTCTGCAGCGGTGATGAGTGTGAGAAGCTCTGCAGCAGTGATGAGTGTGAGAAGCTCTGCAGCGGTGATGAGTGTGAGAAGCTCTGCAGCGGTGATGAGTGTGAGAAGCTCTGCAGCGGTGATGAGTTTGAGAAGCTCTGCAGCATTGGTTAGTGTGAGAAGCTCTGCAGCGGTGATGGGCATGAAAAGCTCTGCAACCGTGATGAACGTGAGCTCTGCAGCGGTGATGAGTGTGAGAAGCTCTGCAGCAGTGATCAGTGTGAGAAGCTCTGCAGCGGTGATGGGCATGAAAAGCTCTGCAACCGTGATGAACGTGAGCTCTGCAGCAGTGATGAGTGTGAGAAGCTCTGCAGCAGTGATCAGTGTGAGAAGCTCTGCAGCGGTGATGAGTGTGAGAAGCTCTGCAGCAGTGATGAGTGTGAGAAGCTCTGCAGCAGTGATGAGTGTGAGAAGCTCTGCAGCAGTGATGAGTGTGAGAAGCTCTGCAGTGGTGATGAGTGTGAGAAGCTCTGCAGTGGTGATGAGTGTGAGAAGCTCTGCAGCGGTGATGAGTGTGAGAAGCTCTGCAGCATTGATGAGTGTGAGAAGCTCTGCAGCATTGATGAGTGTGAGCAGCTCTGCAGCAGTGATGAGTGTGAGAAGCTCTGCAGCGGTGATGAGTGGGAGAAGCTCTGCAGCGGTGATGAGTGTGAGAATGTCTGCAGTGGTGATGAGTGTGAGAAGCTCTGCAGCAGAGATGAGTGTGAGAAGCTCTGCAGCGGTGATGAGTGTGAGAAGCTCTGCAGCAGTGATGAGTGTGAGAAGCTCTGCAGCAGTGATGAGTGTGAGAAGCTCTGCAGTGGTGATGAGTGTGAGAAGCTCTGCAGTGGTGATGAGTGTGAGAAGCTCTGCAGCGGTGATGAGTGTGAGAAGCTCTGCAGCATTGATGAGTGTGAGAAGCTCTATAGTGGTGATGAGTGTGAGAAGCTCTGCAGCGGTGATGAGTGTGAGAAGCTCTGCAGCAGTGATGAGTGTGAGAAGCTCTGCAGCGGTGATGAGTGTGAGAAGCTCTGCAGCAGTGATGAGTGTGAGAAGCTCTGCAGCAGTGATGAGTGTGAGAAGCTCTGCAGCATTGATGAGTGTGAGAAGCTCTGCAGCGGTGATGAGTGTGAGAAGCTCTGTAGCGGTGATGAGTGTGAGAAGCTCTGCAGCGGTGATGAGTGTGAGAAGCTCTGCAGCGGTGATGAGTGTGAGAAGCTCTGCAGCAGTGATGAGTGTGAGAAGCTCTGCAGCGGTGATGAGTGTGAGAAGCTCTGCAGCAGTGATGAGTGTGAGAAGCTCTATAGCGGTGATGAGTGTGAGAAGCTCTGCAGCGGTGATGAGTGTGAGAAGCTCTGCAGCAGTGATGAGTGTGAGAAGCTCTGCAGCAGTGATGAGTGTGAGAAGCTCTGCAGCATTGATGAGTGTGAGAAGCTCTGCAGCGGTGATGAGTGTGAGAAGCTCTGTAGCGGTGATGAGTGTGAGAAGCTCTGCAGCGGTGATGAGTGTGAGAAGCTCTGCAGCGGTGATGAGTGTGAGAAGCTCTGCAGCGGTGATGAGTGTGAGAAGCTCTGCAGCAGTGATGAGTGTGAGAAGCTCTGCAGCAGTGATGAGTGTGAGAAGCTCTGCAGCGGTGATGAGTGTGAGAAGCTCTGCAGCAGTGATGAGTGTGAGAAGCTCTATAGCGGTGATGAGTGTGAGAAGCTCTGCAGCGGTGATGAGTGGGAGAAGCTCTGCAGCGGTGATGAGTGTGAGAAGCTCTGTAGCAGTGATGAGTGTGAGAAGCTCTGCAGCGGTGATGAGTGTGAGAAGCTCTGCAGTGGTGATGAGTGGGAGAAGCTCTGCAGCAGTGATGAGTGTGAGAAGCTCTGCAGCGCTGATGAGTGTGAGAAGCTCTGCAGCGGTGATGAGTGTGAGAAGCTCTGCAGCAGTGATGAGTGTGAGAAGCTCTGCAGCAGTGATGAGTGTGAGAAGCTCTGCAGCATTGATGAGTGTGAGAAGCTCTGCAGCAGTGATGAGTGTGAGAAGCTCTATAGCGGTGATGAGTGTGAGAAGCTCTGCAGCGGTGATGAGTGTGAGAAGCTCTGCAGCGGTGATGAGTGGGAGAAGCTCTATAGTGGTGATGAGTGTGAGAAGCTCTGCAGCAGTGATGAGTGTGAGAAGCTCTGCAGCAGTGATGAGTGTGAGAAGCTCTATAGCGGTGATGAGTGTGAGAAGCTCTGCAGCGGTGATGAGTGTGAGAAGCTCTGCAGCGGTGATGAGTGGGAGAAGCTCTATAGTGGTGATGAGTGTGAGAAGCTCTGCAGCAGTGATGAGTGTGAGAAGCTCTGCAGCAGTGATGAGTGTGAGAAGCTCTGTAGCGGTGATGAGTGTGAGAAGCTCTATAGCGGTGATGAGTGTGAGAAGCTCTGCAGCGGTGATGAGTGTGAGAAGCTCTGCAGCGGTGATGAGTGTGAGAAGCTCTGCAGCAGTGATGAGTGTGAGAAGCTCTGCAGCGGTGATGAGTGTGAGAAGCTCTGCAGCAGTGATGAGTGTGAGAAGCTCTGCAGCAGTGATGAGTGTGAGAAGCTCTATAGCGGTGATGAGTGTGAGAAGCTCTGCAGCGGTGATGAGTGTGAGAAGCTCTGCAGCGGTGATGAGTGTGAGAAGCTCTGTAGCGGTGATGAGTGTGAGAATGTCTGCAGCGGTGATGAGTGTGAGAAGCTCTGCAGCGGTGATGAGTGTGAGAAGCTCTGCAGCAGTGATGAGTGTGAGAAGCTCTATAGCGGTGATGAGTGTGAGAAGCTCTGCAGCAGTGATGAGTGTGAGAAGCTCTATAGCGGTGATGAGTGTGAGAAGCTCTGCAGCAGTGATGAGTGTGAGAAGCTCTGCAGCGGTGATGAGTGTGAGAAGCTCTGCAGCAGTGATGAGTGGGAGAAGCTCTGCAGCGGTGATGAGTGTGAGAAGCTCTATAGCGGTGATGAGTGTGAGAAGCTCTGCAGCAGTGATGAGTGTGAGAAGCTCTGCAGCGGTGATGAGTGTGAGAAGCTCTGCAGCGGTGATGAGTGTGAGAAGCTCTGCAGCAGTGATGAGTGTGAGAAGCTCTGCAGCAGTGATGAGTGTGAGAAGCTCTGTAGCGGTGATGAGTGTGAGAAGCTCTGCAGCGGTGATGAGTGTGAGAAGCTATGCAGCGGTGATGAGTGTGAGAAGCTCTGCAGCAGTGATGAGTGTGAGAAGCTCTGCAGCAGTGATGAGTGTGAGAAGCTCTGCAGCAGTGATGAGTGTGAGAAGCTCTGCAGCAGTGATGAGTGTGAGAAGCTCTGCAGCGGTGATGAGTGTGAGAAGCTCTGCAGCGGTGATGAGTGTGAGAAGCTCTGCAGCAGTGATGAGTGTGAGAAGCTTTGCAGCAGTGATGAGTGTGAGAAGCTCTGCAGCGGTGATGAGTGTGAGAAGCTCTGCAGCGGTGATGAGTGTGAGAAGCTCTGCAGCGGTGATGAGTGTGAGAAGCTCTGCAGCGGTGATGAGTGTGAGAAGCTCTGCAGCGGTGATGAGTGTGAGAAGCTCTGCAGCGGTGATGAGTGTGAGAAGCTCTGCAGCGGTGATGAGTGTGAGAAGCTCTGCAGCGGTGATGAGTGTGAGAAGCTCTGCAGCGGTGATGAGTGTGAGAAGCTCTGCAGCGGTGATGAGTGTGAGAAGCTCTGCAGCGGTGATGAGTGTGAGAAGCTCTGCAGCGGTGATGAGTGTGAGAAGCTCTGCAGCAGTGATGAGTGTGAGAATGTCTGCAGTGGTGATGAGTGTGAGAAGCTCTGCAGCAGTGATGAGTGTGAGAAGCTCTATAACGGTGATGAGTGTGAGAAGCTCTGCAGCGGTGATGAGTGTGAGAAGCTCTGCAGCGGTGATGAGTGTGAGAATGTCTGCAGCGGTGATGAGTGTGAGAAGCTCTGCAGCGGTGATGAGTGTGAGAAGCTCTGCAGCGGTGATGAGTGTGAGAAGCTATGCAGCGGTGATGAGTGTGAGAAGCTCTGCAGCAGTGATGAGTGTGAGAAGCTCTGCAGCAGTGATGAGTGTGAGAAGCTCTGCAGCAGTGATGAGTGTGAGAAGCTCTGCAGCAGTGATGAGTGTGAGAAGCTCTGCAGCAGTGATGAGTGTGAGAAGCTCTGCAGCGGTGATGAGTGTGAGAAGCTCTGCAGCGGTGATGAGTG
The DNA here is from genome assembly GCF_048569485.1 of Anomaloglossus baeobatrachus. Classification (NCBI taxonomy): domain Eukaryota; kingdom Metazoa; phylum Chordata; class Amphibia; order Anura; family Aromobatidae; genus Anomaloglossus; species Anomaloglossus baeobatrachus. Next base: position 196,104,360 of record NC_134360.1, on the reverse strand, counting down.
TGAGAAGCTCTGCAGCAGTGATGAGTGTGAGAAGCTTTGCAGCAGTGATGAGTGTGAGAAGCTCTGCAGCAGTGATGAGTGTGAGAAGCTCTGCAGCGGTGATGAGTGTGAGAAGCTCTGCAGCGGTGATGAGTGTGAGAAGCTCTGCAGCATTGATGAGTGTGAGAAGCTCTGCAGCAGTGATGAGTGTGAGAAGCTCTGCAGCAGTGATGAGTGGGAGAAGCTCTGCAGCGGTGATGAGTGTGAGAAGCTCTGTAGCGGTGATGAGTGTGAGAAGCTCTGCAGCGGTGATGAGTGTGAGAAGCTCTGCAGCGGTGATGAGTGTGAGAAGCTCTGCAGCAGTGATGAGTGTGAGAAGCTCTGCAGCGGTGATGAGTGTGAGAAGCTCTGCAGCAGTGATGAGTGTGAGAATGTCTGCAGTGGTGATGAGTGTGAGAAGCTCTGCAGCAGTGATGAGTGTGAGAAGCTCTGCAGCGGTGATGAGTGTGAGAAGCTCTGCAGCATTGATGAGTGTGAGAAGCTCTGCAGCGGTGATGAGTGTGAGAAGCTCTGCAGCAGTGATGAGTGGGAGAAGCTCTGCAGCATTGATGAGTGTGAGAAGCTCTGCAGCAGTGATGAGTGGGAGAAGCTCTATAACGGTGATGAGTGTGAGAAGCTCTGCAGCAGTGATGAGTGGGAGAAGCTCTGCAGCGGTGATGAGTGTGAGAATGTCTGCAGCGGTGATGAGTGTGAGAAGCTCTGCAGCAGTGATGAGTGTGAGAAGCTCTGCAGCGGTGATGAGTGTGAGAAGCTCTGCAGCAGTGATGAGTGTGAGAAGCTCTGCAGCGGTGATGAGTGTGAGAAGCTCTGCAGCGGTGATGAGTGTGAGAAGCTCTGCAGCGGTGATGAGTGTGAGAAGCTCTGCAGCAGTGATGAGTGTGAGAAGCTCTGCAGCGGTGATGAGTGTGAGAAGCTCTGCAGCGGTGATGAGTGTGAGAAGCTCTGCAGCGGTGATGAGTGTGAGAAGCTCTGCAGCGGTGATGAGTGTGAGAAGCTCTGCAGCAGTGATGAGTGTGAGAAGCTCTGCAGCGGTGATGAGTGTGAGAAGCTCTGCAGCGGTGATGAGTGTGAGAAGCTCTGCAGCGGTGATGAGTGTGAGAAGCTCTGCAGCGGTGATGAGTGTGAGAAGCTCTGTAGCGGTGATGAGTGTGAGAAGCTCTGCAGCAGTGATGAGTGTGAGAAGCTCTGCAGCGGTGATGAGTGTGAGAAGCTCTGCAGCAGTGATGAGTGTGAGAAGCTCTGCAGCGGTGATGAGTGTGAGAAGCTCTGCAGCAGTGATGAGTGTGAGAAGCTCTGCAGCGGTGATGAGTGTGAGAAGCTCTGCAGCGGTGATGAGTGTGAGAAGCTCTGCAGCAGTGATGAGTGTGAGAATGTCTGCAGTGGTGATGAGTGTGAGAAGCTCTGCAGCAGTGATGAGTGTGAGAAGCTCTGCAGCGGTGATGAGTGTGAGAAGCTCTGCAGCATTGATGAGTGTGAGAAGCTCTGCAGCGGTGATGAGTGTGAGAAGCTCTGCAGCAGTGATGAGTGGGAGAAGCTCTGCAGCATTGATGAGTGTGAGAAGCTCTGCAGCGGTGATGAGTGTGAGAAGCTCTGCAGCAGTGATGAGTGGGAGAAGCTCTGCAGCGGTGATGAGTGTGAGAATGTCTGCAGCGGTGATGAGTGTGAGAAGCTCTGCAGCGGTGATGAGTGTGAGAAGCTCTGCAGCGGTGATGAGTGTGAGAAGCTCTGCAGCAGTGATGAGTGTGAGAAGCTCTGCAGCGGTGATGAGTGTGAGAAGCTCTGCAGCAGTGATGAGTGTGAGAAGCTCTGCAGCGGTGATGAGTGTGAGAAGCTCTGCAGCGGTGATGAGTGTGAGAAGCTCTGCAGCGGTGATGAGTGTGAGAAGCTCTGCAGCGGTGATGAGTGTGAGAAGCTCTGCAGCGGTGATGAGTGTGAGAAGCTCTGCAGCGGTGATGAGTGGGAGAAGCTCTGCAGCAGTGATGAGTGTGAGAAGCTCTGCAGCGGTGATGAGTGTGAGAAGCTCTGCAGCGGTGATGAGTGTGAGAAGCTCTGCAGCGGTGATGAGTGTGAGAAGCTCTGCAGCGGTGATGAGTGTGAGAAGCTCTGCAGCAGTGATGAGTGTGAGAAGCTCTGCAGCGGTGATGAGTGTGAGAAGCTCTGCAGCAGTGATGAGTGTGAGAAGCTCTGCAGCGGTGATGAGTGTGAGAAGCTCTGCAGCAGTGATGAGTGTGAGAAGCTCTGCAGCGGTGATGAGTGTGAGAAGCTCTGCAGCAGTGATGAGTGTGAGAAGCTCTGCAGCGGTGATGAGTGTGAGAAGCTCTGCAGCGGTGATGAGTGTGAGAAGCTCTGCAGCAGTGATGAGTGTGAGAATGTCTGCAGTGGTGATGAGTGTGAGAAGCTCTGCAGCAGTGATGAGTGTGAGAAGCTCTGCAGCGGTGATGAGTGTGAGAAGCTCTGCAGCATTGATGAGTGTGAGAAGCTCTGCAGCGGTGATGAGTGTGAGAAGCTCTGCAGCAGTGATGAGTGGGAGAAGCTCTGCAGCATTGATGAGTGTGAGAAGCTCTGCAGCGGTGATGAGTGTGAGAAGCTCTGCAGCAGTGATGAGTGGGAGAAGCTCTGCAGCGGTGATGAGTGTGAGAATGTCTGCAGCGGTGATGAGTGTGAGAAGCTCTGCAGCGGTGATGAGTGTGAGAAGCTCTGCAGCGGTGATGAGTGTGAGAAGCTCTGCAGCAGTGATGAGTGTGAGAAGCTCTGCAGCGGTGATGAGTGTGAGAAGCTCTGCAGCAGTGATGAGTGTGAGAAGCTCTGCAGCGGTGATGAGTGTGAGAAGCTCTGCAGCGGTGATGAGTGTGAGAAGCTCTGCAGCGGTGATGAGTGTGAGAAGCTCTGCAGCAGTGATGAGTGTGAGAAGCTCTGCAGCGGTGATGAGTGTGAGAAGCTCTGCAGCGGTGATGAGTGTGAGAAGCTCTGCAGCAGTGATGAGTGTGAGAAGCTCTGCAGTGGTGATGAGTGTGAGAAGCTCTGCAGCGGTGATGAGTGTGAGAAGCTCTGCAGTGGTGATGAGTGTGAGAAGCTCTGCAGCGGTGATGAGTGTGAGCAGCTCTGCAGTGGTGATGAGTGTGAGAAGCTCTGCAGTGGTGATGAGTGTGAGAAGCTCTGCAGCGGTGATGAGTGTGAGAAGCTCTGCAGTGGTGATGAGTGTGAGAAGCTCTGCAGCGGTGATGAGTGTGAGCAGCTCTGCAGTGGTGATGAGTGTGAGAAGCTCTGCAGTGGTGATGAGTGTGAGAAGCTCTGCAGCGGTGATGAGTGGGAGAAGCTCTGCAGTGGTGATGAGTGTGAGCAGCTCTGCAGTGGTGATGAGTGTGAGAAGCTCTGCAGCGGTGATGAGTGGGAGAAGCTCTGCAGCAGTGATGAGTGTGAGAAGCTCTGCAGCGGTGATGAGTGTGAGAAGCTCTGCAGCGGTGATGAGTGTGAGAAGCTCTGCAGCGGTGATGAGTGTGAGAAGCTCTGCAGCGGTGATGAGTGTGAGAAGCTCTGCAGCAGTGATGAGTGTGAGAAGCTCTGCAGCGGTGATGAGTGTGAGAAGCTCTGCAGCAGTGATGAGTGTGAGAAGCTCTGCAGCGGTGATGAGTGTGAGAAGCTCTGTATCAAGTGCGGGAAATATGCGGGTTCAGTGTGTGAGCCTGAATTAAAGGCAGGGGCACGACCTTGGAAGTATCAGTACGTCCTATGTCAGTAAAGGGTTAACGTACGTTTTTATCACACTTTTAATGCTGCGTTTTATGTCTCTTGTTGATTTGTCATGTTTTAAATAAAGCTGCTTAGCTTTTGATACTTCCTGCTATTTGGTTTTGACAAAACTGTATTGATAGGGATTACATGTGTTTTTGATGTGTGCACTAAAAACGCATGAGCGTTTTTTATCTGCAGATTTTCCGCATCTAATGTAAGTCCTAGTGAAGAGTCACATTTGCGAGTGTCTCGTGTGAGTCTCGCATCGCATCACCCGGCACGGCCTGCCGCTCTCCTGACGGCAGCATCTCAGCTACATAGAAATACATGCAGCTGACCCGCTTCTGTCAGGAGAGTGTGCGGCTGTGCCGGGTGATACAATGCCAGACTTACACGAGACACTGCAAGTGTGATTCTGGCCTAAGGGGAAAATCTGCACAGAAAACTCTTTGTACCCGCAAGAGAAATTGACATGTTACACTGAGCAAAAAGAAGTGCAGTGTGCAGGAGATTCCTATAAATCCATTGTCACACTATCGGCACTCCCAGCCCAGGAGTGCTCGCTGCCCTTCACCGACCCCGAGGTCCTTGGGGCTCTCTTGTCCTGTTGGCGCCCCCATTACCTGCGTGTCAGGGGCTCCACGATTTCCCCACTGTCCCCGCCTGCTCCTCGCTGCCTGCTCCGTCCTCAGACTCCCAAGGACCGCGCATGCGCAGTAAGGCTCTCGTGTGTGCATTGTTCTTTTTCTTAAAGGGCCAATGCAACCTTACCTGGACGTGCCTCCCGTTCCCTGCCATTAGGCTCAGTGCTCATAAGGCATTCTTCCCCCATTGGGACGTGCCTGTTCAACGTGGCCCCGTAGTTAGTCTGCCCGTGCTAGTTGTCAGACCCCCCTTGCTATTTCACATTTCGTATTAGTCTGTAATTCTATCTCTGTTTACGTCAAGTAGTGCCTGTGTTCCCGCTTGTGTCCATCTGGTTACCTCCAGTTCCTGCAAGTATCTTCCATCTGCCTGTTACCACTGGTGCCAGTCAGTCCCGAACTACTCCTCTGCCTCATCTGTCCCTGGTCTACGTCCTGTGGCTCCATCTGTTGAGGTAACAGGATCCCTTGGGGCGACACTTATCAGAATGTGTACCTCCAGTGGTAGTAGTGAAGACTTGGGGGCCATCTAGGTCCGCTACCCTGGGTCAGTGAATGGTACCTTGGTGCAGTGGACACACTTCCTCCGATTACCCGGATGTGACATCCATCCACTTTGCTGGAACTGTAAGGCTAGGTTCACATTTCCGTTGTTTATGATCAGTCACAATCCTCTGATAAACAACGCAATCCGTTTGGCTGATTCCGTTGTTTCCCATAGACTTGTATGAGCGGCGGATTGCGACTGATACCCTTGCGTTACATCCGCCGCCCAACTGATCAATCGTGGAACGACTGACCGTTGGGCGGCAGGAACGCAGCATGTAACATTTTTTGAGCAGCGGAATCCTTATGTTTTCACTGCGCATGCTCAAATCTTGTGTTTAATCATTCAAATGATTGTCTCTCTCTCTCTCGGCGGCCGAACGATCAGCTGATTGTTCACAATAGCCGGCCGATCAGCTGATCGTTCACAGAAGCCGGCCGCCGGGTGATCAGCTGATCATTCTCAAAAGCCGGCGGCCGGGAGATCAGCTGATCACTCTCAAAAGCCGGCGGCTGGGAGATCAGCTGATCACTCTCAAAAGCCGGCGGCCGGGAGATCAGCTGATCGCTCACAGAAGACGGCCGCCGGGTGATCAGCTGATCGTTCTCTCTCGTTTTAGAACGGAATCTGCTTTATCATAACAATGCATTCCAATTCTTGTCATCCGTTGTACAACGCATCAGTCAAAAGCGTCACGCAACGCATATGACTGATGCAAAACAATGGAAATGTGAACCTAGCCTAAAGGGTGCTTTACACGCTGCGACATTGCTAACGATATATCACCGGGGTCACGTCGTTAGTGACGCACATCCGGTGTCGTTAGCGACATCGCAGCGTGTGACACCTAGGAGCGACGATCAACGAGCGCAAAAAACGTCAAAAATCGTTGATCGTTGACACGTCGCTCCTTTTCCAAATATCATTGATGGTGCATGCCGCTGGTTGTTTGTCGTTCCTGCGGCACCACACACCGCTGTGTGTGACAACGCAGGAACGACGAACATCTCCTTACCTGCGTCCACCGGCAATGAGGAAGGAAGGAGGTGGGCGGGATATTCCAGCCGCTCATCTCCGCCCCTCCACTTCTATTGGACGGCTGCCGTGTGACGCCGCACAAATCGCCCCCTTAGAAAGGAGGCGGTTCGCCGGCCAGAGCGCAGGGAAGGTAAGTAGTGTGACGGGTGTAAGCGATGTTGTGTGCCACGGGCAGCGATTTGCCTGTGACGCACAACCGACGGGGGCAGGTACGCGCGCTAGTGATATCGCAGCGTGTAAAGTGCCCTTAAGACGTTGCGTTTTTGACCATGCGAAAATACTCCGCGTGAAAATCTCACTAAACACTCATCCTGAGCTCATGGCATAAGGAAACTGATTTTGATGCAGTTTTTTTTTTCTGCCGGAAAAACCGAACACTATGTCTAGAGAACCGCAGCGGATATTCCATGCATTTATTTTATACATTTGTGCTGCAATTTTTGCGCATTTTTTGCTGCTAAGAATCATTGATCTCAATGTGAACGACCTCTGGTGATAATATACTGCACCTCATCATTGCATTTTTGCCATTTTATTGGGGCATGAAGACCTCTCAATTAGAAACTTTTTGATTTGCGACAATTCAGCTTTTCAGCTTTTTTTTAAAGTTGTTTTTGTTTAGTTCCGTTTCTAAATTTTATGTCCATGTGACTATTGCTAAACATCTTTCCCCGACTGGAAGGATTTTTTTTTCCAGAAACTTTGCTCACTTTTTGCAGAATATGGAACTTTTTGCATTAAAAAGGCGCAAAAATAAACAACTGCTTTTACTTTGCGCAAAATTAATAAACCGCGAGTGCCATTTTGAAGAATTTGGCGCAAAAAGGGGAACGAATACAACACAAAAAACCCAAATTATGAATCAGGTCTGGTGTTTTTTACTCTCTTTTTTTCTCTTATGGTTTTTTTTATGCCTTTTTACATTACATTATAGGGTGTAGTGATAGGGAGGACTTTTTACGTATTTCTGTGAAAAAAAAATATAAAAACAATAAAATCTAAAGCAAAAACGCTTTTGTTGCTGCAATTTATAGGTGGAAATTGAGTCAAAGAATTGACATGCTGCATGTTAAAAAAATAAACCCAACATGTGCATTATGGGTGCGTTTTTCCTATTGAAATGAATAGGAAGCACAGGCGCACAGCAGCGATATCTTGGCCGGAGTGGGCGTGGCTACACGGGGAGTGGGCGTGACTACACGAGGTAGTGGGCGTGACTACACTAGGGAGTGGGCGGTAGTTCTTTGGTTTAGAAGGCATTCGCGGAATGAAGGCGGAGCTACGGGCGGTGATTGACAGCTCGTAGGCGCGGCTTGTGTTCGTGTTTGTGTATGGCCTTACATTGAGGAGGCGTGGTCTCGGAGCAGGGTGGGCGTGTCTGTGCGCGCTGTGTGCGCTGGAGAGCGGTGGCGGCGCCAGTCTCTCACAGGCGGCGCTGCGCGGCGGTCGTCGGTTGGAGCTTGCGTGTTGCCGGGACTTTTGTGACCGTTAGGCGCTCGGTCAGCCCGTGAGTGCGCGGAGCTGTGGGGATGCTGCAGTCCTGCCGTACAGGTAATGCCGGCAGCGCCGAGCGCGGAGGCTCCGGGACTTGTTTTGCTTCTTTGTGCGAGTTGAGCACGGAGCTGCCCGAGGTCTCCAGCTGTTTGCAGACTACATTCCCAGCCTGCTGCTGTCAGGGCGATGGGAGAAGTGGTCGGCCGAGCCCCGGTGTGCAGTGTGGCCTCTCTGTGGTGGGCACCGCTGGCCCCGGCCCTGGCTGTCCTCACTGGCCCATTATAATGAATGGGGATCGCACATCTGGGCTGATTGGCACAATCTGATTGGTGATCAGACTTTCTGGTGTGACCCTCCTCATATTGTCTGTACATGTCCCCTCTGAATTGTAAAGTGCTGCGGAATATGTTGGTGCCAGAAGATTATTATTATTGGCTTGGTGTGGTCAGAGATCAGGGTCAGCGCCATCCTTCTGGTGGGCACCTCTCTTGGAACAGCAGGGGCAGGGGTCAGCGCCATCCTTCTGGTTGGCACCTCTCTTGGAACAGCAGGGGCAGGGGTCAGCGCCATCATTCTGGTTGGCACCTCTCTGGGCACAGCAGGGGCCGGGGTCAGCGCCATCATTCTGGTTGGCACCTCTCTTGGAACAGCAGGGGCTGGGGTCAGCGCCATCCTTCTGGTGGGCACCTGTCTGGGCACGTCAGGGGCCGGGGTCAGCTCCATCCTTCCGGTTGGCCCCTGTCTGGGCACAGCAGGGGCTGGGGTCAGCGCCATCCTTCTGGTGGGCACCTGTCTGGGCACAGCAGGGGCCAGGGTCAGCGCAATCCTTCTGGTTGGCACCTGTCTGGGCACGTCAGGGGCCGGGGTCAGCTCCATCCTTCCGGTTGGCCCCTGTCTGGGCACGTCAGGGGCCGGGGTCAGCTCCATCCTTCCGGTTGGCCCCTGTCTGGGCACAGGCGACTCCACCGTGTGGCTCTGCTTCCTCCTCAGTCTTCTGTGCTGATGGTGGCGATGCTGATCGCTTCTGTAGGGTCGCGGGCAGTGAGGGCAACTTTTCCAGCTGTTGTGTCAGTAACTCCGGGTTGTTGTAGGCTCTTTCGTGTTGTACCAGCTGCTTCATACCCAGAAGTGGCGGACATTGCCCACACCAATACACCAGCACTAGGAGTGTGTACGGGCGGCTGGAAGTGCAGGGGGGAAGTTAGATGGTCAGTAAGATATTCTAAAGCTGATGACTATTGTCAACACTGATAACCGTGTAACTCTGCCACAAAGAATCGGCGCCACAAACTGTGACGTGAGGAGGGGGATCAGCAGTGCCACAAACTGTGACGTGAGGAGGGGGATCAGCAGTGCCACAAACTGTGACGTGAGGAGGGGGATCAGCAGTGCCACAAACTGTGACGTGAGGAGGGGGATCAGCAGTGCCACAAACTGTGACGTGAGGAGGGGGATCAGCGGTGCCACAAACTGTGACGTGAGGAGGGGGATCAGCGGTGCCACAAACTGTGACGTGAGGAGGGGGATCAGCGGTGCCACAAACTGTGACGTGAGGAGGGGTATCAGCGGTGCCACAAACTGTGTCGTGAGGAGGGGGATCAGCAGTACCACAAACTGTGACGTGAGGAGGGGGATCAGCAGTGCCACAAACTGTGTCGTGAGGAGGGGGATCAGCAGTGCCACAAACTGTGTCGTGAGGAGGGGGATCAGCAGTACCACAAACTGTGTCGTGAGGAGGGGGATCAGCAGTACCACAAACTGTGTCGTGAGGAGGGGGATCAGCAGTACCACAAACTGTGTCGTGAGGAGGGGGATCAGCAGTGCCACAAACTGTGTCGTGAGGAGGGGGATCAGCAGTACCACAAACTGTGTCGTGAGGAGGGGGATCAGCAGTACCACAAACTGTGTCGTGAGGAGGGGGATCAGCAGTACCACAAACTGTGTCGTGAGGAGGGGGATCAGCAGTACCACAAACTGTGTCGTGAGGAGGGGGATCAGCAGTACCACAAACTGTGTCGTGAGGAGGGGGATCAGCAGTACCACAAACTGTGTCGTGAGGAGGGGGATCAGCAGTGCCACAAACTGTGACGTGAGGAGGGGGATCAGCAGTGCCACAAACTGTGACGTGAGGAGGGGGATCAGCAGTGCCACAAACTGTGTCATGAGGAGGGGGATCAGCGGTGCCACAAACTGTGTCATGAGGAGGGGGATCAGCGGTGCCACAAACTGTGTCGTGAGGAGGGGGATCAGCAGTACCACAAACTGTGACGTGAGGAGGGGGATCAGTGGAGGAACAATAGATCAGGAAAGATAACTCTGTCCTGTAAGATTACCCAGATTTTTGGGTCTGTAGACATAATACTGTTTTCAGTTCCAGAGCCTGGAATGTAATATATGTGACCGGCCTCGGGGCCTGACTAACATTTCATCATCTGCTGAGGACTGAGTTACCCGTGCTCTCGGATGAGGATATAGACGGGGGGATTTTTTGAGGAGTTCAGCCATTTACCAGGCACAGATGAGTTATTCTTCTAATTTGGGGGCCTAATTATGGGGCTGCATATATTACTGCAAGGTGTGAACAGATCCAGCCCTGATTTCATTGGCCTCTTACCTGTAGACGCACAGAGCTGGCCCTCCATTATACAGGGCACATGTGACCCGGAGAGTTTTCTCGTTACGGTATGTGTTTATATGGACTGATTACGGGGTTTTGGTTCGTGGCTCTTCTTGGTGGAGTTACGGCTTACAGAGTATTTACACATGGCTGCCAGACCGTGGTAACCACGAGCGTATACGATCCATCTGCAGCCAGAGTGCGCTTAGCATCCACTGTATGATGTGTGGCACTTTAAAACTGCATTTGGAAGGGGGAGCGGAGGGGGCATTTTTTTCCCTCACCATATGACGGCACCACGATATAAGGGTGCCGTCATGGGTTCGGAAAAAACACATTACCGGTAAGTAATTACGTATTTTTCCAGAGTTTCTTATAAAGTGAAAAATTTTGGGGTTCCCGGATACACAAGAACCTGGATGTTTGACAAAGACGTACTGATGGGGACTATAGATTGTCAGCCCCTATGGGGACAGTGATGATGCCTGTAAAGCGCTGTGGAATATGGTGGCGATATATAAGTAAAATAAAAAAAATGAATGTATCAATACAAGCTTGATGCCTCTATACATAGATGGATGTCCCCACATCTGCAGGCGAGGTCCTAGGGATTGAAGATTAACCCTGAGTAGACTATAGTTTATACGCTGCTCATGTCCCGTTGGATCGGCTCCATGTTTTTGTTTTTAAAGTGGCATTCCTTTACATCTCTCTATGATTGAATAGTCCCTGACACTGGTTTTAATGAGCTGAGCGCCGGTGTGTAGCCGCCTCCTCTCTGATATCGGTGGGTGTTCTGGTAATTTTGGAATGTCCTCTCCTGATTTTTCCACTGTAAGGTTCTGTGCAGACTTGACTCTTGTTCATGGACTTTGTACCGGAGATCTATGGGAATCATCTTCATCTGTCGGCACCGCACCATATTGTACCCTAAGGCAATACCTCTACAGCTGCCATACGTGAGGGATTTCACATTATTTTCTAAACCCCCTGACGATCATGGCTGTCCTGTGAAGGTTGATGTTCTGGACTAACAACAGCGACTGTCCAGTTGATCTCGCCAGTGGCCTGATCTCGTAGGACTGTCACGCAGCATGAAGGGCTGTACAACTAAACCATAACGACTGATGGAAAGAATGCTTGAAAAAGACCCATAGTAGGTTGAATCCTTGCATACATGACAGAATAAAAAGGTATGGGATTTCTTCACCTACTCTGGGACGCTGTCAACTTTTTTTTTTTTTCTATTGGCGGAAAAATCAAACAAAGCAGATCAAGTTTTCCACGAATATCTGTTGTCCTCAGTGCCCATGTAACATATAGCAGTCTGCTCCAGTTCCAAGGATCAACTGAAGACTCCTACCTCTGTTTCTATGATCAATAAAGGGTCTGGGAATCCCAAACTCCACTAGTCATGGATTCTGAATTGTAGCAGTAAAAGCGCAAACGTTTTTTAAAAGTTTAAATTTTTAAGTCTCTCTGCGTCGCCCCCCCCCCTGTCTCTGCGTCGCCCCCCCCCTGTCTCTGCGTCGCCCCCCCCCCTGTCTCTGCGTCGCCCCCCCCCCTGTCTCTGCGTCGCCCCCCCCCCTGTCTCTGCGTCGCCCCCCCCCCTGTCTCTGCGTCGCCCCCCCCCCCTGTCTCTGCGTCGCCCCCCCCCCTGTCTCTGCGTCGCCCCCCCCCCCTGTCTCTGCGTCGCCCCCCCCCCCTGTCTCTGCGTCGCCCCCCCCCCTGTCTCTGCGTCGCCCCCCCCCCTGTCTCTGCGTCGCCCCCCCCCCCTGTCTCTGCGTCGCCCCCCCCCCCCTGTCTCTGCGTCGCCCCCCCCCCTGTCTCTGCGTCGCCCCCCCCCCTCTGTCTCTGCGTCGCCCCCCCCCCTGTCTCTGCGTCGCCCCCCCCCCTGTCTCTGCGTCGCCCCCCCCTGTCTCTGCGTCGCCCCCCCCTGTCTCTGCGTCGCCCCCCCCCTGTCTCTGCGTCGCCCCCCCCCCTGTCTCTGCGTCGCCCCCCCCTGTCTCTGCGTCGCCCCCCCCCCTGTCTCTGCGTCGCCCCCCCCCCCTGTCTCTGCGTCGCCCCCCCCCCTGTCTCTGCGTCGCCCCCCCCCCTGTCTCTGCGTCGCCCCCCCCCCTGTCTCTGCGTCGCCCCCCCCCTGTCTCTGCGTCGCCCCCCCCCTGTCTCTGCGTCGCCCCCCCCTGTCTCTGCGTCGCCCCCCCCCTGTCTCTGCGTCGCCCCCCCCCCTGTCTCTGCGTCGCCCCCCCCCTGTCTCTGCGTCGCCCCCCCCCCCTGTCTCTGCGTCGCCCCCCCCCCCTGTCTCTGCGTCGCCCCCCCCCCCCTGTCTCTGCGTCGCCCCCCCCCCCCTGTCTCTGCGTCGCCCCCCCCCCTGTCTCTGCGTCGCCCCCCCCCCCTGTCTCTGCGTCGCCCCCCCCCTGTCTCTGCGTCGCCCCCCCCCTGTCTCTGCGTCGCCCCCCCCCTGTCTCTGCGTCGCCCCCCCCCCTGTCTCTGCGTCGCCCCCCCCCCCTGTCTCTGCGTCGCCCCCCCCCTGTCTCTGCGTCGCCCCCCCCCCTGTCTCTGCGTCGCCCCCCCCCCTGTCTCTGCGTCGCCCCCCCCCTGTCTCTGCGTCGCCCCCCCCCTGTCTCTGCGTCGCCCCCCCCCTGTCTCTGCGTCGCCCCCCCCCTGTCTCTGCGTCGCCCCCCCCCTGTCTCTGCGTCGCCCCCCCCCCTGTCTCTGCGTCGCCCCCCCCCCTGTCTCTGCGTCGCCCCCCCCCTGTCTCTGCGTCGCCCCCCCCCTGTCTCTGCGTCGCCCCCCCCTGTCTCTGCGTCGCCCCCCCCCTGTCTCTGCGTCGCCCCCCCCTGTCTCTGCGTCGCCCCCTCCCCTGTCTCTGCGTCGCCCCCCCCCCCTGTCTCTGCGTCGCCCCCCCCTTTTGCACACCACCCCCGTCGCCCTCTCTTGTGCAAAACACCCCCCTTCCCCTGTCGCCCTCTCTTATGCACCCCCGCCACCCTCTCTTATGCAAAACACCCCCCTCCCCCGTCGCCCTCTGTTTCCCTTGCCCCCTGCCCTGTCGCCCTTTGTTTTCCCCGCCCCCCTCCCCCCGTCGCCCTCTGTTTCCCCCTCCATTCCCAATGTTATACACCTTAGATGTTAGCTATCAGGATGTGATTGTGTCTTTGGTGTCTTCCCTTGTCCTCTTGGGATTGCTGCTCTCTTCCTACATGTTACCAATGTTTCGTCAATATTTACTAATTATCTCTCTGTAGATGGTTGTCACGTGTAAGCCTAAAAGCAACAACCTGAAAACAGAAACCTTGTTTCAGAACAACGATGAGTGTATTGTCCTGGTCTCGGTCATGACTTTCGTTCCTTTGGGGAAAGTTCCCCTCTGTTTGGCTCTGTCAGGTGGAAGCCCCAGAGATGGAGGCTGTGTGCGGTCGCCGGTACACTACAGCCTCCTAATCCTCTCTCTATACAATGAGTATCAGTGCTATATATACTGTATGAAGGGAATGGAAATTTACATTTTAACAATGTGATCATTCTTCTAAATGTGCTGTGGGGATTACGTCCCCCATTAACAGGAAAGCCGCTGCCACACTCCTGATTGCAGCTCTTTAACACCAAAGATAACCGCATTGGCTGTCCAAATTTGGACTCTCCAGACATTTCTCTCCAGATTAAAGGGAACCTGTCATCAGAAATTTTGCTTTAAACCTAAAAGTTTCCCCCTCCGCAGCTCCTGGGCTGCATTCTAGCAGGTTCCTGTACTTTTTGTGGCCCCTTTTAAACCAAATTAAATACTTTATAAACTTGTACCTTTTGCTATGTAAATTTTGAGAATCGTCCATGGGGGCGGGCTCTCTGCTGACCGTTGCTGTTCCTCCAGCAGATTTACGCCGCCCCCCCCCAACGCTGAATTTCATATCTCAGGACGCCGCCCCTGGGCGCCCGTGGTCCCGAGCATGCGCTGTGCGACTGTAGCGGGACTGTGCACTGTGTGCACGTGTGACCGCTGGTGACGTTTTGTGCACGCACGAGGTTATGGGCGGCGCTGTGAGTGTCATCAGCAAGTGCCGCCCATAACCTCGTGACTGCACTTTCCCCTCTGCCTCCAGCGTTCTGCGCAAGCGCTTGCTGGCCAGATGACCCGACGTCGCCTCTTTCCCATCTTGCCCTGCTGCAGGGTAAGATGGGAAAGAGGTGACGTCGGGTTATTTGGCCGGCGAGCGCTTGCGCAGAACGCTGGAGGCAGTGGGGGATCGCGCGTCCACGAGATTATGGGCGGGCACTTGTGATGCAATTACAGCGCCGCCCATAACTCGTGCCTGTGACACACGTCACCAGCGATCCTGGCGTGGACGGCACCTCGGGCGCATTGGGCGGCGTCCTGATGGATAAAATGGAGCGTGGGGGGACGGCGTCAATCTGCAGGGGGAACAGCAATGGTCAGCAGAGAGCCCGCCCCCATGGACGATTTACAAAATTTACATAGCAAAAGGTACAAGTTTATAAAGTATTTAATTTGGTTTAAAAGGGGCCACAAAAAGTACCGGAACCTAGAATGCAGCCCAGGAGCTGCAGAGGGGGAAACTTTTTAGGTTTCAAGCTAAATTTCTGATGACAGGTTCCCTTTTAAGGAGGCGTTTATGCACCATACACTTCTGTCTGATATTGGTGGGTTCGAGCAATGTTAGTCTAATGTGTAGGGGCCTTTATGAGAACATAAATGCCTGATGAAAGCGGCTCCTACCACTAAATTAAGTTGTTTTTTTTTTTTGTCCTCAGATCTCTTCTGGCATAGAGAAATGTAACGTTTTTGCAATGTAGTTCTCCATTGGTTGAATGGATAGCAGAAAAGAAAGAGGAACCAAGCCAGGGAATGAAGGCGCTATTAGGGGTAGTGTGTCAGGGTAGCACACAAGACAAGGTATAGCCAGCGTCAATTACGGCGGCTCGCCCTAGTGTTTTGCTATAGGTACAACCCTATTGTAGGACTGTAAATGGGGGCAGAGCAGCCAGTGTCACAACCCTTACAGAACAAGTTCTTGACCTTTAGTTAAGTATATAGAAGAACCTCTGGTGTATGGTGGCACTTCGCCAGTGGTGTGTAGGACCTAGTTGCAAGGAGAGAATGGTTCAGCCAGTGGTAAAGAAAAAAAAGCAACTTGTCAAAGGCACAACGCGTTTCAAGCCACCAAGGCTTCTTTTTCAAGTGAGCTGAAGAGCATACACTACACATGCAAAAGCACCACAATTAAAAAAAAAAAAAAAGTAAGACCCTCTATAGGGAGGAATGACAGTAATGCACATTGTAAATATGAAATAAATGGTGCTTATGAGCATAGAAGATATATGAAATAAATTTAATGAAATAGAAAGTAGTAATTTTGGGTAATCGAAGGCAGGTTCAGGTGCAGTGCTGCTGTGTAGCATGTGCCAGGATTCAGCTGTAGCATGTGCCAGGATTCAGCTGTAGCATGTGCCAGGATTCAGCTGAGCAGCCAAGATGCTGGATAGGAGATGAAGAATCGAGCGCATGAGTCTAAGCATGAGTCCAGGATTGTAATAAAGAAAGAAGCCTTCCAGGATGACTACGTAACAGGGACGCTGAACTTATTGAACTGGGCACGCAGGTGCACTGGTTTGGTGGAAGGGTGCCCTGTTTTGACTATAGAGAATGGAGCCATAATTTGACCTTGTGTGTGGGACCTTTAATGTGGCCGGGCACATTAGAGGTAGGTTGATGGTAGAACAAACAATCGCCTGGTGAGGGATTGTTTCGCTGATGCAGTCCTGGGCTGAGTTCACATATCCGGTAATCATCCGTTAGAACAGATCCTTCAGTGATCCGTTGGCAAAAAAGTTCTGCTGACACAAGTTTCTTGTAAGTTTTGAAAAAAATTATTTTTGCGGAATCCGTTTTTTCACATGAGAGTCTATGGAAAACGGATCCGTTACCTGATTGCTATTTATCTTCCATATGAAATTGATCCTGTAAGAAAAATTAGATCCCAAATAGCAATCCGTTAATGGATCCATTTCCATAGACTCCCATGTTAAAAAAAAAAAAAAAAAATTGATCCTGCAAGAATCAATTTTTTTCAAAACAAAGTTGTGTTTACAAAACGTTTTTGCCAACGGATCTCTGCTGGATCCGTTCTAACAGTTGATTACTTGACTTGTTAACTCAGCCTTACACATTTTAGTCCAGTTTGGCAATTAGTTATATAAGCTCTATGTATAAGGATTGCTGGGAGGTCGCTGGTGAGATGTCGCACAGTCAGACCTTACCAACAACTCTGTAACAATCGGCGACCTGTATAACGATCTCGGCGGGCGTTGGGACTGTGCCACAGCAGCACAGGAGGTCGTTGGTAAGCGTCAAACACAGCGATGCGTCCTGCCCAGCAGGACATCGCCTTTGAAGAAAATCGCCTGGACCATTCTGCAATGACCGGCGACCTCAGAGCAGGGGCCTGATCGCTGGTAGGTGTCACACTTAACGAGATCGCTGGCGAGATCATTGCTGCGTCACAGAAACCGTGACCCAGCTGCGATCTCGTTAGCGATCTCGTTGTGTGTGACGGGGCCTTAATCCAAAGACAGTCCACTACATTTCTGACCATCAGTATCTGTGATCAGTCAGATAAAACTATCATTCGTTGTTTCATTTCACCAGACGATGGCTCATTCTGGTTGGAATCATCAACTTTAGACAATGTATATATGTGCACATAGAACAACTCAGATTTTTTACTTTTTTTTTTTTTTCCCCTGTGCATGTGTGTACATATAAAATCTTTCTCTCGCTGTGTGTATATATGTGTGTGTAATATAAAATTATATATATATATATATATATATATATATATATATATATATATATATTAGTATGTATTCTATACAAGGTATAGAGACAACATAATTGAGACGCGGTGATAATTGTGGTGACTCGGGGGCTCAGACGGTGTGAACCGTATCTGTGATTGACGCGCACGTCCCCCTCGGCCATTTGAAGTTGGGATCTAATCTCGCCTGGAACTACTGGCACATCTGCTTTTCAGCAGGGTTATGTGGAATTCCTGGGTGTACGATTTCCATCTTGGAAGTAATGCTAGTCTGACATTTCTAAGAAGAGATGGAAAATACTATTCATTTTGCTTACTCTCCTGTGAAGTTTTATTGTCTGCTGAAAATCAAATTTCAAAACAGATACAGCTTGCAAAAGAATTGGGCAACGTTTCCACCGTCAGAATTGTGATATTGCAGTGTAATTCATTGAGGACGGGTACCTAGGTATATTTAAAGGGGGTTTGATACTGATAGGGAACTTAGAGTGTGAGCCCCAATGGGGATAGTGTTGCCATTATGTGTAAAGCACTGTGGAATAAATGGCGCTATATAAATGAATAAATATTATTATATTATATAGATACCTGATTATTGGGGCTGTACCCCTGCGGTGGACAGGTATGTCCTTAGTTTGCTGGGCAGTGTGGCGCCATACTATGTGTAGTGGCCGTTCTTGGTACTGCAACTCATCTTTTTCTGGATCTGTACACCAAAAGACATAATCTTTGGGGAAATTGCCAAATGTATTGTCATAATCGGTGTTTTTAACTCTATTTACTACACCAGGTTATAGGGTAACTTTTGGCTTCAGATGCTAAGTGACGAGAAAAGGGTATAACATAGTCATGATTGCATTTGTATGAAAGTCCCAAAAAAGGTCACTTTCTAAACTTTTTACACTTTTGTATCAGTCTATAATAATAAAAATAATAATAATAAAAATGGCTTTGAACAAATGCATTTATGTTGCAGCCATAAAATGTCATAAATATTGCAAAATTCTACCTTTCTATGTGACTCCGTTTTCTACATTGCGGAGGATGACAATCGTCGATGAAAAAATTTATTTGCAACCAGGTCATTGTTTTACACAATGTTTAACATGTTAGGGTACCGTCACACTTTTAGCGACGCTCCAGCGATCCCACCAGCGTTCTGACCTGGTCAGGATCGCTGATGCGTCGCCAAATGGTTGCTGGCGAGCGGTCAATCAGGCAGATCTCACCAGTGACCAGCCACCAGCGACGCGTGGAAGCGATGCTGCGCTTGGTAACTAAGGTAAATATCGGGTAACCAAGCAAAGCACTTCCCTTGGTTACCCGATATTTACCTTGGTTGCCAGCGCACACCGCTTAGCGCTGGCTCCCTGCACTCCTAGCCAGAGTACACATCGGGCACAGAGATCACTGGGGAGACGGCACAGATCACTGGGGAGACGGCACAGATCACTTAAAATAACAGTAGTTTTTTAGCTGTCCTTAATACAGGTGGCTACCTGTGCCCGGTGGCGGCAGCTCCTTGTGCCCGGCGGCAGCTGCTCCTCTCTGTGCGCCGGCAGCGCTCTCCATGCCCGCAGCCACCTTCAGCACTCAGTGATCCAGGCCTCCCCCAGTTCTCTAACTGCCTCCAAGCTCCCCCGGGTCTGCCTGTGCCCCCAGCACTCTGCTCCCCTCCTTTCTCCCCAGCGCTCTGCTCCCCTCCTTTCTCCCCAGCGCTCTGCTCCCCTCCTTTCTCCCCAGCGCTCTGTGCCCCCTCCCCCCAGTCTCCCCAGCGCTCTGTGCCCCCTCCCCCCAGTCTCCCCAGCGCTCTGTGCCCCCTCCCCCCAGTCTCCCCAGCGCTCTGTGCCCCCTCCCCCCAGTCTCCCCAGCGCTCTGTGCCCCCTCCCCCCAGTCTCCCCAGCGCTCTGTGCCCCCTCCCCCCAGTCTCCCCAGCGCTCTGTGCCCCCTCCCCCCAGTCTCCCCAGCGCTCTGTGCCCCCTCCCCCCAGTCTCCCCAGCGCTCTGTGCCCCCTCCCCCCAGTCTCCCCAGCGCTCTGTGCCCCCTCCCCCCAGTCTCCCCAGCGCTCTGTGCCCCCTCCCCCCAGTCTCCCCAGCGATCTGTGCCGTCTCCCCAGTCTCCCCAGTGATCTGTGCCGTCTCCCCAGTCTCCCCAGTGATCTGTGCCGTCTCCCCAGTCTCCCCAGTGATCTGTGCCGTCTCCCCAGTCTCCCCAGTGATCTGTGCCGTCTCCCCAGTCTCCCCAGTGATCTGTGCCGTCTCCCCAGTCTCCCCAGTGATCTGTGCCGTCTCCCCAGTCTCCCCAGTGATCTGTGCCGTCTCCCCAGTCTCCCCAGTGATCTGTGCCGTCTCCCCAGTCTCCCCAGTGATCTGTGCCGTCTCCCCAGTCTCCCCAGTGATCTGTGCCGTCTCCCCAGTCTCCCCAGTGATCTGTGCCGTCTCCCCAGTCTCCCCAGTGATCTGTGCCGTCTCCCCAGTCTCCCCAGTGACCTCTGTGCCGTCTCCCCAGTCTCCCCAGTGACCTCTGTGCCGTCTCCCCAGTCTCCCCAGTGACCTCTGTGCCGTCTCCCCAGTCTCCCCAGTGACCTCTGTGCCGTCTCCCCAGTGACCTCTGTGCCGTCTCCCCAGTGACCTCTGTGCCGTCTCCCCAGTGACCTCTGTGCCGTCTCCCCAGTGACCTCTGTGCCGTCTCCCCAGTGACCTCTGTGCCGTCTCCCCAGTGACCTCTGTGCCGTCTCCCCAGTGACCTCTGTGCCGTCTCCCCAGTGACCTCTGTGCCGTCTCCCCAGTGACCTCTGTGCCCCGAGCCTCTCCCAGGTCTGTCTGTGCCTTCAGCCTCTCCCATCCTTCTCTGTTCCATCTGTGCCCCCAGCGTCCCCCAGGTTTGTCTGTGTCTCCAGCCTCTTCCATCATTCTCTGTGCCCCCAGGGCTGTCTGTGTCCCCCCGGCATCCCCCAGGTTTGTCTGCCCCCGGCTATGTATATAACCCCAGCAATGTTTATGCCCCCCAGTCTTGTCTGTGAAACCCAGTGATGTGTATATACCCCCAGTGATGTATGTACCCCCAATGACATCTATGCCCTGCTGCTTCCCTAGTGATGTATATTCCTCCCAGCCCTCCCCAGCAATGTTTATGCCCCCCCCCAGCTATGTCTGTGCTCCCCATCGATGATGTATGTACCCCCCAGTGATGTCTATGCCCCCAGCTTCCCCAGTGTTCTATATTCCTCCCAACCCTCCCCTGTGGTGTATATGCCCCCATACCCTCCTGTGATGTATATACAGCAGTCCCAGACAACTCAAACCTGGAAAAGCAACAAGATCAACATCGCCTAATATTACAGCTGCACCAAAGAGTAGAAGCTCCAGCCGTCAGTGAGTTAATTGTTTGACCAAATATATTAGGGTAATTTTCAAGTTGATAATTTTGTGCGGCCCTCGAAGGTTGGTAGAAATTTCCAAATGGCCCCCGGCAGAAAAAAGGTTCCCCACCCCTGATGTATATAAAACTTTATATATGTTCCTTTCTCTGCCAAACATTTGAAGGGATTGATAGGCTTTAAAGCGCACCAATCACCAGGATTTTCCAATATAACCTAAAGCCAGTGTTATACCGGCACTATCAGGCTGATTCTATACATACCTGTAGTGGTCAGCTTGGGTATATAAGTTTGAAACACAAAAAAGTAAAGTTTATAAAATGAGCAGCTTTTTTTGAATGGCAGCAGCTGCCGATCAGCTAATAGCTGGGGTGGATATTCATAATAATTCCCGCCCCCCTGCCTGTCCATCCTCCCCCTGTCTGTTATTTATGCTAATTCCATTATAGATGCGGTTTACTAATGGTTGTGGCTACAAGGACCTGTACGGACGTCATACCCATGTGACCAGAAGGGGCGGGGCCTCAGGCAACAGAAAAATAATGTTGCTTCCTGGGATCAGCTATGTTGGCTGAGGCCCTGCCCCTTTTGGTCAGATCGGTGTGACTTAGCACAGGTCCTTCTAGCCACTTAGTAAAACTAGAATATAATAGAATTAGCATAAATAACAGAGGGAGGACACACAGGCGGGGGGGGGGGATCACTATCAAAACCCACCCCTATTGGCTGCTCGGCAGCTGCTGCCATTCAAAAAGCTGCTCATTTTATAAACTTTACTTGCTTGGGTTTCCAAACCTTTACATCAAATCTCACAACTACAGGTATGTATAGAATCAGCCTGATAGTGCCAGTATAGCACTGACTTTAGGTTATATGGAAAATCCTGGTGATTGGTGCGCATTAATAAATAATGGCCTGTCAGTAGGATAGGTGATCAGCATGAGATTGGGGAGGCTGAACCCTCCGATCAGCTGAAATCTGCTCTGACAGTGGTCGGCAACATGGGAAGAAAAGCGCAACCCTGTGTTGTGGCCAGGCCGCTGCCAAGTGCTGTCATTCAAGTGAAGTCCCTTTAAATCTGGTGGTAAGAATGTCAGTCGGTGTCAGTGCTGGTACCGGCCGATGTGCTGCAACAGTTACAATATCAAGACTTGTTTGCACTGTGTTTTATTTGTGAAACCTAGGATACAAGTGTCTTGTATCGGTTACATCCGGTCCATGTGTTTCTTTATTGTTCCAGTTAATGGATGAAAACCAAAATATTGTTTCCTATTCAGGGGCAGCATCTAACTGACCGGGTTCTTTGTGGCATGATCCATATTAGCGGTTCCTGTGTATTGGACTCTCCCTATTGTGTATATGGCGTATATCCCTTATGTGATGGTGGTGAATGATCTCCGCACAGGTGTCTCCCATGAGTCAGATTGATCACATGTCAGATTTGCAGCTTCTTAGAAGTCTTCACACAGGTATGACATGATGGTGCCTAAAAGGTGTCCGTCCAGCCGAGCCTATTGTGGTTATTCATCCAGATAATGCTGCTCCTGCTGGGGGCATTCTAGGCCGGCAGAGCAGGTGTTGCACAAGTGACTATGAGGTCACTATTGCTCCATTTCCTCCTGTCAAGTTTCAGTCTTTTTTTTTTTTCTTTTTTCTAAAGAAGTATTTACAAGTTTTGTTTTATTGCATCTTGCTGATTTGATGCGGAGAGGCTGTGGTTAATGGGGACCTGTCACTGGGACACGTCTATAAAACCAGCGCGCCTCACCAGTGTGTTTTTGCAGTAAGGCCTGAACGGGTGCGATTTGTGACTGCAACACCCTCGCACCCCACCCGCAGTATACAGCCCCCACCAAATCCAAATCATTTTTCTAATCATATTCATGCATTTTGGATTATATGCCATCAGGTATTTGCATTTGATGAGTAACAAAGAAAAAAAAATCAAACACTAAACATTTTGTTACCTTGCAAAGTCCTAAAAAGGAAATGTACTGCTACCTGTCATCCATTAGCATTGCAAAATCTTGAAGGTCGTGTGTTGCCCTCTGGATAGGTCGAATATTTTTAATCCTCCTTAAAATAATGCTGTAGTACCTTTTCTTTAAACTCTGAGCTGTTTCATCCCTCTGTTATTCTGCCTGGCAGTGTATGAACAGCTAGGGCAATACAGTATAAAGTCTTAGGGTATGTGCGCACTCAGAGTTTTTGGTGCAGAAAGTTTCTGCAACCAAAAAACACAGCTTGTGGCTGAAAAACACATGCGTTTTTTGGTGCTTTTTTTTTTTTTTTTTTTTTTGGGGGGAAACCAGTGGCTGGAAGGACTAGAAAAACGCACCAACAATTGACATGCTGTAGATTTTTTTTTTTTTTTTCTGCACCCAATACTGCAAGGAAAAAAGAAGCAGCGTGCGCACAGCACTTCAGGATTATCATTGACTTTGCTGGCATAAGGACAGACATGCAAATTTGGGCAAAAATCTGCACGATAAACTGCACCAAATCTGCATGAAAAGACTTGGCGTGTGAACACAACCTTTTAAAGGGGTTGTCCACTCCTTTTAATTTGATGGTCTATCCTTAAGCCCGCTTTACACGCTGCAATGTATCCTACAATGTGTTGGCGGGGTCATGTCGTAAGTGACGCACATCCGGCATCGTAAGGTACATTGCAGTGTGTAACAGCGACGTACGATTGCGATTGAACGGTAGAACGTTCATCGCACGCATGATGTTCATTCCTCACGAATTGAACGTCAGGTTGTTCATTGTACCCGGGGTAGCGCACATTGCAGTGTGTGACAACCCGGGAACGATGAACAGATCTTACCTGCGGCTCTCGGCCAGCAATGCGGAAGGAAGGAGGTGGGCGGGATGTTTATGTCCCGCTCAGCTCCGCCCCTCCGCTTCTATTGGCCAGCTGCTGCGTGACGTCGCTGTGACGCCGAACGTCCCTCCCACTCCAGGAAGTGGACGTTCGCCGCCCACATCGAGGTCGTATGGACGGGTAAGTACGTGTGACGGGGGGTTACTCGTATGTGCGGCACATTCAACAAATTCAACGTGCCGCAAATACGATGGGGGCGGTTATGATCGCATACGATATCTTATGCTGGATCGTAAGGTGTAAGGCAGGCTTTAGGATAGGTCTTCAATGTCTGATCGGCCGGGGTCTAACACCCCGCACCCATGCTGATCAGCTGTTTACGGTCCCGGAGGCGGCAGCACGCAGCTGCAAATGCTCAGTTCCAACGCTGCTCCATCTTCTGATAGATTACAGGAATCCATACAGACAATTGAAATGGGGTGGGTCAAGACCAATCACCACACCACTTCAGAGCTACTCATTAGAGCACATCAACACCAGGAGAACAGACCAAATCTTTATTGGTTCGCGGCATTGAAGTCGTTCACAGTGGCATTCGTGGTGGCAACATTAAGCGGAGGCTGGCCCAGCGTGAGACTAGATGGATGGTGACTCTTGGAACGGTCGCCCCATCTGGTCTCAATGAGGCTTTGAGCTTTGCCTCTTTTCTTTGACACCACCTTGGGTTTGCCCCCCCCATTTTTTAGGGGTATTTTTTTATTGTTTCTTTTATATAGCAAATATGGTGGCCATTCATTTTTGTGGCGCAATGTGCTTGTTTTGGTTTGTTATTCATGTTCTAATTTTAATTTTTTCTTTTTTGTGTTTTCCCCTACTTTCATCTTGTTTTATTTAGCACAGATTTTTTCATCTGGGTCTCTAATATGAATTGTTTTTGACACATCTCAATTCTACATCTACATACGGACTCCTGGAACCGGATCACGCAGCTCAAGTGTTATTGTATTATGTCTCTTTTGTATTTACCTATGATTCATGATCTCAACATAGCCTGTGTCCCTGATCCTTTGAGCTCCGTTCTGCACTGATGCGCGCGTGCGCATTTCCGCCGCCAGCCCGGCCTGCCGCGGCCGTCTCTGACTGATCGGGGCGCATGCGCGGGAGCTATGGAGACGCGTCCCCGCTCCCGCGCATGCGCCGGATCGTGACGGCCGGTGGGAGGTGCTGGGTCTGCTCGGCGCGATGTGCGCACGCGCCAAGATTTATCAGTGCGGTGCCCCAGCTGTGCTTTGGGCTATTTAGCAGCCCTTCTGTGCTACGTACCCACTCCCTGACGAAGCGAACACTACCATCGTGAAACGTACGTTGGAGTTTGTACTGGGGGTCTCACCCTCCCTGTCACCCTTGGTCGGTCTGCACGTTCCTTGGCTTTTACAGGTTAGCAGTATTGGTGGACTGGGTCCACATGCATACAGCTTGCCCCGGCTTCTTGTATGTACACTGAACCCTCATGGGTCTATTTACCTAATAGGGGACGCCTGATGCATGTGTTCCTTTAGCACAACTACTGCTTGCCTGTTGCCTATTTGTTTACCCTCCACTTGGGCCTGGGTAACCATCAAACAAAAATTGGGCTGTGCCTTTGATAAATGAGCCCACTGGGGCTCTTTTTCTTGTTTTGATGGATACATATGGCCTGGTGTTTAGAGTTTGGATCTCTTCTTAGTAATGGTTGTGCAGCCCCCAGGTCTTATTGCCTTTTATATCATCTTTTCCTCTCGTGCCTGTTTTATCTCATGTAATATTGTATGTGTAATAACTTGATAATAAACTTTTTGATATTCTTTGAAGCAAATTTACTCTGTTCTCCTGGTGTTGATCCATCTTCTGATAGTAGCCGCGGCTGGGTGCTACAGATCTGCCTCCTATTGATTAGAATAGGAGGCAAATGTGTAGTACCCAGCCGCGGCCACTATTAAAAGACAGAGCAGCGCCGTAACTGAGCATATCCGGCATCTTGCTCCCGGGACTGAAGACATCTGATCGGCGGGTGTTGTACCCTGGACGATCACACATTGAAGACCTATCCTAAGGATTGGCCATCAATGTAAAAGTAGTGGACAACTCCTTTTTAATATTCATCTGCCACCATTGCAGGTAGTCATAGAGTAAATTGGGTTGAATTTCTGCTGGTTTGGGTCATGGTTGTGGTCACATGTTCTCAATGTGACCTCCTATAAATTTTACTGGTAGTAATGACATGGCAATCTTTAAACACATTGATACAATGTGATCGGCAGTCCAAAATCAAACATGTCTGATCGCCATCTCCCCCGATCATCAGCTGACCGGTGCCCATATACATTAGACATCAGTCGTACTTGTTAATATCGACTGGTTCGGCTGACATTAGCCTAATGTATAGGGGGCTGTAGTGCTGCCGTCACCCTTGTCTGTAGGATGTGCCCTCTGTAGTGACCCTTTCATCAGCCCGATTAGTATCCCTGATGATGTTTCTGCCAGTTGCTGCAAGCTTTTTCGTTGCTTTTTTTTTTTTTTCTTCCCCTTTTTTACTAATGAAATAGTAACACCTCCATCTTTTTATTTTTCTTTCTTATCACCATTTGTGCACAATAGGAGTGGATTCTCTCCGGCTGTAATCGTCTCCTCACTTTCCCGGGCCCTGCCAGGGCTCCTTGTGCTGAATGCAGGATGGTTATCAGCCTCGGCCGCTCTCGCCCAGTCGGTGTTTTTCCTGTTGGTGAACACGATCGATTGTATTTAAATACCCCAGAGAGTGTGGGATTTGGCAGCTTATCATGTAAAGTCTTTTGACTTTCGTCTTCCCCGAACAACAAAAGTCTGAGGAAACCAAACTAATCTTAAGTGGCTGAATCGCGTCCATACATTCCAGCGGTGGCAAATGTGAAAGCTGAATTTTCCCCAGCCACTTAGATCTCATCCACCGCTTCCTATAATCTTGGCATAGTAGAAACATTACAGATTTCCGGGCGGATTTTTGGAGCCATAATGGGCAAGAAAACAAAATAACATGCAACTAATGAAAAAGCTATTGATTGTGAGAGTTTGCGGAATATTTGTGGCCAGTGGCCCATTTAGAAGGGCTGATCGGGCAACTAACATACATGGGAATGTGTGAAAATACTGGAATCATCTGACGAATGAGCAAAATGGCTTTTTTTTTCGGGTGGTTGGATAATTTGTGCCAGCGTGAAAATCATGGTCAGCAGCACATGACCCGTGTTGCCAACATGGTGATGCCGGAGGTCCTAACGATCGTAATAATGCTCATCCTGGTCCCATCCATAGTTGAATTTGATTTTATATAATTTACTAATTTACTTCAGTTACATCTGATCATCTGATCTCAAGAGATCTGTGCACATCTTGGGTCCATTTTTAGTTACCGTAATCCTTAATACAGGGGGTTCTGATATCATGGGGTCAGAGGTTCTTGATTCTAATTAGTTTTCTAATATTAGTAAGATAAAATAAAATTAGATATTTCTTTCTTCTAAATCGTAGCTAAAGATATTTTCAGTAGGACAGCCACCTTTATTTCCCTGCAGCGTCCTACGACTAATACTGACCACCTGTGTTTCATGTGTTTTTTGGGAGCTTTAGAGATGTGTGAAGACCTAGAAAGCTATAAATGACTACTAGAGCCGAGTCATCCTTACCGGTCAAATTGGACGGCATTCTCCCGTTACGCTTCAGTAGGCTGGATGTCTTTGTAATGATTTACAATGTGAGTTGGCACAGTGGTCAAAACAACATTGAGCAAGCAACCTGCTCAACTGTGTCCACTGATCTTTCCGGAAGCACATGCCTCCAGATCTGCTTTCAGACCAAAGTATTGTGCCCCCTCCACAGGACACCCACAGGAGCTTTTCTGACCTCCTACTCTGTAAACGTAGACTTTAATATGGAGTTTGTGTCTTTGTAGCTACCATGACTTCCATTCCTCTGGGAAGAGTTTCTACAAGAATTTCGAATTCTCTGCGAGAGTTTTTGCCGATTCATCCAAAATAGTATTGAGAGGTCAGGCACTGATGTTGGGGAGATGCCCAACTCGAATTTCAGCATTATTGTTCAGACCAAAGCTGTTGACTGGGATTGAGGTCTGGGTCGTGTCTGGTTGTTTTCTTCTGCATCAAACTCTCCAGCATGTGTCGTTATGGACTTTTGGTGGAATGGAACATAGTCATGCAGAACAGAAATGGGACTTCCACAAACTGTTCACACAAAGTTGGAAGCTACAAGTGTCTAAAATGTCTGTGTTCTGCAATATTAATGTATTTTTCCTTTCAAGTAGCCTAGACAGACTCCTAAACAACAACCCTATAGCATTATCCCTCTTCTGCTAAACAGTGCAATCCGGCAGATAACGTTCTCCCCGCTTTTGCCAAACCCAAGTTTGTCCATCAGAGCAGTGTGATCCATCACTGTACAAAACACCTTAACTCTGCTCCAGAAACCAGTGGTGGTGGCTTCACTCAGCTCCATCTAAGGCTTGCATTCATCTGCTCGACCAAGGAAACCCAAGCCAAGCTCCCAGCACTCACTTTTTGGACTGATGTTAATACCAGAGGAGGATTCGACTCTACAGTTATGGAGTCTGCAGAGCGTTGGTGACTTTCTGCCCTTGGCTCCTCAGCACTCGGTGACCCTGATCTGTGACTATGTGGTCTCCACTTCGTGGCTGAGCTGCTGCAGTTCCTTCCATTCTTCAATAATACTAAAAAATTGTTTAAAAGAACTGAAGTCCTCAGTGGTTGATACCTTTTTAATGGCTAACTGAAAAGATGGTAATAATAGCAAGCTTTCGAGACTACTCAGGTCTCTTCATCAGGCATGGTATAACACATTTAAAAGAACTGAAGTCCTCAGTGCTTGATTTTTTTTTTCTCTCTACTGGCTAACACGGTACAAAGATATGATTTTACCTGTATCAATAATACTAAACACATGTGACAGGAATATCTAGGAGGGAAGAAATGTCATAAACCTCCGATGGCTCCTATTACAGGTGTGCACTGGTATCAGTGAGCTCTTTACTCTGGCTGTTCTGTCACATATTCATATGGGCAGACGGCATGGTGAGGGGTCGGCTGTTCCACACCGGGGCATTGGGACTAGATGAAAAAGTTATCCCGGTGCTTTTCTCTGTGAGGTGTGTTTCATCGGTCTAGTGGTAATAGGAAAAGGTAAGCTACCTACCAAATCAGCCTAATATAATTAGCAGCCATTAAATTGATTAGGGTGTTTCTTGGAGGAAACTGCTGTACCCAGAACAAATCCACCTAAAACAGTCCATGGATACAAAGGAATTATATGCAACTTCTCTATTAATTGAAGACCGCTTGGTCCTCAGCCGATTATTGCAGGTTCATCATCTTCAGTCCCTGCCGATCAGCTGATAGCACTGGGTAAAACCATTCAGAAAAATGGTGGTCCTGATCCAACAGAAACGCTGTTAAATGGTTTAAAACCTTCACACTTCCATATCTGAGCTGCACATTTACATCTTGTTTGGTGGTTGAGGGTCATTTCCTTGAGACAGACTTCCTCCTCTTAGGCTATGTGCGCACTGGGAAATTGAATTTTCTTGAGAAAATTCCGCATGCTCTCAAAGATTACCGCACCCGCGGTAAAAAACCGCGGGAAACCGCACCCGAAAACCACATGCGGTTTGCAGCGGTTTTACCGCGTTATTGTTCGCGGTATTGCCGCGGTTTTGCCGCGTGCGGGTTGGGATGTGCTTTATTGCATTCAATGCAATAAAGCACATTGAAGAAAAAAAAAAGTCATTTAATTCTGAGATAGTAGACAGAAGAATAGATAAGAGGGATGGATAGATAGACAGACAGAGGGATAGATAGAGGACAGATCGCTGCATTTCCCACGGTCGGCAGTGAGTTCACATTACCGGCCGTGGGAAATGACCGGTAATTACCTCTGCTGTCTGCTGCTTTCATTCAGCGCTGTGTCTGTGACAGTCGCGGCTGGATGTAAGCAGCGCAGGACCTGTGGATTACGCCGGAGCGGTGGATTACGCCGGAGCTTTGGTGCGGGAGGGGTTAATAAAATGGTGAACGAGGCTTGTTTGTTTTATTTAAAATAAAGGATTTTTCTGTGTGTGTTTTATTCACTTTACTTACGGGTTGATCATGTCAGCTGTCACATAGACGCTGCCATGATCAAGCCTGGAGTTAATGGCGGTGGTCCCCCACCATCATTAACCCCTTGTATTACCTTGCTGCCACTGCTACACGGCAGCAACAAGAGCCGAGGACACGCCGGTGCTGCCGCATAATGCATGCGACAGTGCCGGGGTAGCTGCGGCTGATATTCTCGGCTGCGGGAGGGGGAGTGAGGCGGGGGACATTAACCCTGCCCCTCTCCCTCCCCAGCCTGAGAATACCGGGCTGCCGCTGTGTGCTTACCTCGGCTGGAAGGTAAATATGCAGCGGAGCCCACGTTCTTTGTTTTCTATATTTCCGTTTTCTTTCTATGTGTGTTCTATGTGTCTGTGATGTGTGTGTGTCTGTGATGTGTGTGTGTTTACTCTCTGCTCCGCTTCCTCTTCCTGTAATGACATCACTTCCCTGCAAAACCGCAGACAAGCGATGTACATTACCGGAGGTAAACCGCGAAATACCGCAGGGAATAACGCAGGAAAACGCAGTGAACCGCACAGAATTTGCTGCCTGCGTTATTCCCTGCGGGATTTCATGATTAACATTGGAGTCAATGGAGTGAAATCCCGCAGCGATCTGCGGAAAAGAATTGACATGCACTTGTTTTTGCTGCGGGATTCCCGCAGCAAAACATGCAGCTGTCAAATTCCGCCCAGTGCGCACAGGATTTTTTTTTCTCCATAGGATTTGCTGGTGATTCACTGCAGAGATGTTATGAACATTTTCTGCAGCGAAACATGCAGCAAATCCGCGGAAAATCCGGTAAGTGCGCACATAGCCTTAAAGTTTTCTCTCCTGCTGTGACCTTAATGGTTCCTCCTTTTTATTAGTCAGCAGGAGACCTTTTTTTTTTTTATTTACAAAATCACTGTTACAGATGCATCTGATTTGTCTGTGATAACAGTAACACTTATAATTTTGTTTTATGATCCTAAAAGTAATAATATGGTTCCTCGTAGTTTCTCATTGTACTCTATCCAGCTTTATCCATTGGTTGTATCAATGGAGTTTTATGAGCTCCCCTGTGATTCCTAAATCTGAGTGGCCACCATCCTGGATAATGCTTGTGAAAGCTGTCCTCTGCTGACCATAATTTCTATTTTTCATATATAGTGATTCTGGTGCCTGAGACATGTTATAGCCGTAGTGTAAGAATACTACAAATTTATTTATTCTTGTCTTTTCCACTAGGGTTGATTTTTGTGGCCTATGGGCAAAAAGTGGAACTGAATGCTTGCTGAGGACCTCTCAGAAGCACGCTGGGATGTTGCGTCAGAACGGAGGAGGTAACAGGCGTGGATTGGGATTTGCACGGTTTTCTACCTCGAACTTCTTTACCATCTCGTCTTCGGCCACCTTGGGAATGGGGAGAAGCACCAAGAGTAATTCTCTGAGCAGTATCAGCACCAACTCCGATTGCTATGACAGCTCTGTGGTGGATCCGGAGTACATCATGCAGCTGGTGAATGACGTCAGGAGGTTTGCTGATGTGCTGCTCTACCTGAAGGAAGCCTTCGTGTCTCCAGGTGAGTGCTCGGATTCATCCAACATCCTTCTTTGTGATGTTCACCATGATCTAGTATATATTGACATATCTTTGTGTTGACCACTTGGTCTTGTTTTATTCAAAACTATGTTGTATAAATTGTCAAACCAATTCTTGACTTCCATGTAATCTTGCAATTTCCTCGCAGTAGCTGGTGGACAAGAATTGCTTAGCTGGCCGTGGCTTACATTTGCATAATCAACTGACGACCCTTGTGGCTCTATTCCGACCACCCGTCTAAGGCCAGTTTTACATGTTGTGAAACGCGGACCATGCTCGTACTGTAATACCAGACCTCTGTCTACCGACCTGAGCTATGTGGCCCATGCTCCTACCATAATACCCGGCCAGACCAGACCTCTGGCTCTACCGACCTGGGCTAATTGCCTCAAAGTCTCTTAGTTCAGGACAGCAGAACGAGTCTTGGCATACAAGCTCGGTCCGTGTTTAACAATGCGTGAAACCTCCCTTAGTGTATGTTGACACTTCTGCTTCTGATGGATCTTTAACTTCATCATTTAGTATATAACATTTTTCCGCTAGTGACACACATGGATACAACCTAATTGTGGTGATACTGTACCTTGCATCGCAGTGGTATACCTTTCTTTGACATTTATGGCATAGTCACGGACTGCTGGTTGAGGTTCTCCATTTTCAACGGAGCTGTGGGTACCAAGAGTTAACATGGGAATACCCCTTTTTAAAGGGACCTTCCTTTTTCGGAAAACCCCCTTCTCTCCCTGCTGCAACTAGTTTAATCAAAAATAAAAAGAAAAAAAAAATGTGCTATACTCACCTTCCTCGTGTCCGGAACTTTCTTTCCGTCCCTGTTCCCGGTGTCCATTATTGTGTGCAGCGATGACGTCATATATGCATCGCTGCAGCCAATCATGAGCTCCGCAGCTTTGATTGGCTCATTCCATCAACTTGGGTAGTGCGGCTAAGCTCAGTGATCATTTTGCTGACAGCGCTGCAGCCAATCGTGAGCTCAGCAGTTTTGAGTGGATCATTCCATCACCTTGAGCAGCGCGGCTGAGCTCAGTGATCATAAGATACTGACCGCTGCAGCCATCCGGAGCAGCAGCGGACACTCCGCATTGTACCTTCGGGCACTAAGTAAAACATCATTTGTATTTTATTGTTAAAAAAGCAAACCGCACCTGGAGGAGAGGGGTTCTCGGAAACTGATAAAGCCCTTCTTAAGTGTTGATACATTGGTGAAATATTGTGATGCAACATCGATTAAATTGAGGAAAACCTTACTAGAGAAACCGGTTGGGCCAATTTCGTCGGTATCCAACTTCGGTGAAAATGTCTGCCGCCTTGTGCCGTGGAGACGTCTGCAGGGAAACTTTGAGACTTTGTATGAACACTGTTATGGGTATTCAGGGTGAAGTGTTGCCCGCTGGATTCCTAAGAGACTCTTTTGCAAACACGACACTTCTCAGCTATTGACAGAGACTTGGTGGGCTTCCAAGTCTTGTTTGTGAAGCAGAACATTAAGGTAGCAGCGAGCTCCCTAATAGTGGTTAACAAAGTGCTCCGGAGCGTCCTGGCAGCGGAGGGGCGCCGTTATCTTTTGATGTTGATGTAGAAAGTGTCTTGGTGTGAAACGATTAGTGGCTCAGACCAATGCACCATCCCATCGCCCTTTGTAATGAGAGTGGCTCGATGAGTGCAGAATGCCCCCCTCTTTGGGCTCGGACATGGTAAATGAGGGCTCTTTGTGCTCTTGGCTGGTTTTTGTAGGACTTTATTTCTTTCTTTTTTTTTTTTTTTTACATTTGCTTGTGTATATACGTGGCGGCTTAACAGGAAGTGCATATTTCTGTATACTTAATTACATGTAATAAGCCAAAGCATGTTGTCTTGTTTGCTCTCCTCCTTATGGAGACAGGTCCTTGGCATGCCGCCCATGCAGATACAGCAGATGAAACTATGTAAATTGCCATTTGTCACCATAGCAGTGACACACATTTAGGAGAGTGATGCATTAGCACCTTGTTTGGCTGAGTTGCGGATTTAACCATTTGAAGGTAACTGGCTGTGCACCCCGGAGATAGGTGTTGGTGGATCCTGCCTCGTGTCTGTTGGTAAGCAGGAGCTCCAGCTGGTGGGTGGATCATGGTCGGCATAAACCACATATCCATTCTATAATAGACAAGGACCTATCTTCTTACAGACTATCATGCTATAGAACTTTCCATTGGCCATCAGCCCTTTACTATATTCTGACTTTACGGTGGGGAATCGGCTACAATATGTTTTGCTTCCTCCAGATAATTGGCAGAACCACCAGTATCTGGCAAAGGTTTGTAAACCTGCAGGTTCATCTATCTGAACATTTATGTTTATGGGCAAGTTGTCCAAAATTCGTCTTTGACGTGAATATAACTAATTGGGCAAGTTTCATACATTGCTGAATCACAGACCGTGCTCGACTCACAAGATCCAACCTGACCTGACAAGGACGTTGGCTATGGTCAGGAGACCTGGTGATAGGGCCAAATCTTTCTATCTGAGCACAATCTGTGTTTCACGGATGTATGGAACCCGCCTTACTGTTTTATACTACGTAATTTTATATTTATAGTGGAATCAAACATGTCTTGGCCTTATGTCCACCAACAGCAGCTCTTGAGGCTGACCGGAAGACCTCCTTACACCTTAGAGGGTTGGCTGTGCTCCTTAAATTTGTGGGTTGAGCAAATATTAATCTAATGTGTATGGAAACCTTTAAATAAAGTATTATATATAGATATAATACTTTATTTAAAGGTTTCCATACACATTAGTGGGTACAGTAGTATCCAAAATTGTTCTACACCAACCAAAATAATAAGCCCCTGTGGGGCAACAACAGTCAAATTTATGTAGGACTCTTGAAATAACTATCAACCACAGTTTGTTTTGCAGCTATTTGACCTAAAATTTAACGTTTTCAATATCTATGGATAGCTGGTTCAGGGCATACACGCCATTACACAATGGAAGTTAAAAAGGGAAGTTCCAGCACCTATAAGGCTGCCGTAATACTGATAAGGAGGAACCACCGACTCCAAAAAGAGTTGATTGTTTCAATACAAAGAACGATATGTGCTCCACAAAGCAGTTTAACTTGGTGAGTGGATTGACGTGAGAAAGGACAAACTTTTTTACAGGATTTGTGTTAGGGTTCTTGCTTTTTCACAGCATTGCCTGGTCGCTAGGTTTCGGTGAGGATTGGGAAGGTGCCAGGTACACATAACGGCACATCTGGTCCTTTAGGGATCATTGACTTTCTTTTGGAAGAAGATTACTTTTAAAGCACAACTCCAGCGTTTTCTTTTTATTTAATCGCTGCTTTAAATCTAAGTCCCTTCCCCTGTCTTATACTCCCCTTCCGGCGTATTCATTTGTTATCGGTGCCGCAACATTTGCTCCTCTGCAGTTTGTGACCTGCCGGCAGCTCCAGTGTTTCATGGAGGCGCCAGAGGTCACAACTCAGTACAAGTCTATGAGAGCCTTGTTCTGGCTCTCGTAGAGATGCATTGAGCTCCACTCCAGTGCTGAAATCCCCCCCCCCCGTCCGAAAAACGCTGGAGTGTTGCTTTAAAGCCATGCAGCAACTTAAGATTTCGACAATAACTGTGCTATCTTTAATGGCTGCTTTTATTTTTCTTGAGTTTGTGACCTCATTTATTATTGCCAATCTTGAGCTGCTTTATAGAGCTGTTAGGAAAGAGCTGGACTAGTTAAAGATGTTGAGATATTACGTGGGTATAGTTTGTGAAATCAGCGGCTGACCCTTCACAAAGGTTACCTGCCTGCCTGTTCTCCAAGGTGCACGTATCCAGAGGGTAGGACTAGTCCAACCTGTTCCTGTACCCTTGACCTGCCCAGCAACTTAGAGACATTCGGAGAACTGAGCGCTGTTCATTCTGATGGATTTCTACTTTTAGATTTGTGACGTAATGCACTGAAGGGAAATTGTATTCCTTAAAGGGAGTCAGTTGACAGATTTTTCCCTACTAATCCAATAAGAGTAGTCTTAAAGGGAACCTGTCAGGTGGAATATTCACCCAGAGCCACGAGCAGTTCTGGGTGCACATTGCTAATCCCTGCCTAACCGTCCTTGTATACACTAACATAGATAAAGATCTTTAGAAAAAGTATATCTAAAGATCCTTTATAACATGCTAAAGAGCGCAGAGACTATTTGAAGGGCATTACTTCCCTTGGCTAGTCGGCTCCCTTACCATGTAAACACGTCCCTGTGTGCGTACTAATATACTAATGAATGCACAACATCAGAGGCATGGTCGCTCTCACCTCCTCTGCTGCCACCACTGGTTTTCAGCTCCGTGCGCAAGCTCAGAACGTTCCCGGACTTCCAGTTTGAAGCCAGGAAGTGTACAACCAGCTTCATACTGCGCAGGACTGGAAATCCGGGACTTCTGATCATGCACACTGAGCTGAAATCCAGCATTGGGCGTGGTGGCAGCAGAGCGGTGAGATCGACCATCCTCTGACTCTGCACATTCATTAGCATGTTAGTACACCCACAGGGATGTGCTAACACGCTAAGAGGGCCGACTAGCCAAGGGAAGGAACACCCTTGCGACTAGTCGCTGGCGTCATTAGCATATCATAGAGGATCTTTAGCTAAAGATATCTTT
Source organism: Anomaloglossus baeobatrachus (assembly GCF_048569485.1). Classification (NCBI taxonomy): domain Eukaryota; kingdom Metazoa; phylum Chordata; class Amphibia; order Anura; family Aromobatidae; genus Anomaloglossus; species Anomaloglossus baeobatrachus. The sequence continues at coordinate 196,068,782 of NC_134360.1, read as the reverse complement.
ATCTATGCTACTAGATGCAAGAATTAGAAATCTGCACCCAGAACTGCTTGTGGTTCTAGGTGCATATAAGACCTGACCGGTTCCATTTTAAAGATATGCAAAATCCTACCTTCTTGGCACTGATAGACTTTGCTTCTGGCTCCTGCCGTCACCACGTAAGTATCTCCTGGTGGAAATGAATGGAATTTTAGTGCTGGACGTCAATCACCTGGTGCTTGTGCAATGACTTAAAGGGAACCAATCACCAGGATTTTCCTATATAACCCAAAGCCAGTGCTATACTGGCACTATCAGACTGATTCTATACATACCTTTAGTTGTCAGCGAAGATATATAGGTTTTGAAACGCAAGAAAGTAAAGATTGAAAAATTAATTTATTTTTTTATGTGCAGCAGGTGCCGATTAGCTGATGGCTTGGTCTGGATACTAATAGTGATTCTACCACCCCCAACCACCCCCGTCCATCCTCCCACTATCATTTATGCTAATTCCATTATAGAGGTTTGCGGCTATAAATCATGGTTATGGTGCTGATGTCATACCCATGTGACCAGAAGGGGCGGGGCCTGAGCCAACAGAAAAATAATGTTGCTTCCTGGTATCAGCTATGTTGGCTGAGGCCCGCCCCTTCTGGTCACATGGGTATGACATCAACACAAGTCCTTCTAGTCACCATGATTTAGCCACAACTATTAGTAAAAAACTTCTATAATGGAATTGGCATAAATAACAGGGGGAGTAACAGGCAGTGGGGCAGGAATCACTATCAAACCTCATCATAGCTATTAGCTGCTGCTGTCAATCAAAAATCTGTTCATTTTACAATCTTTACTTGCTTGTGCTTCAAAATCTATACATCGGAGCTGACCACTAAAGGTATGTATAGAATCAGGCTGATAGTGCCAGTATAACACTGGCTTTAAAGGGGTGGTTCACCCATATTTTTTATTGTCTAGATCGATATTATATTGAGAAACAATGTTTCTCTCAAATACCTTGTGTTGTCAATAGTGCCTGTGAGAGGCGCTATTGCAGACCGCTGCTCACCATCCAGTGACGTACCCATCCAATGCTGCCACGTCACATCTGTGCAGCCGGCTACAGTCTTCCAGACTCTGAGCTGTGAGCGGTGTTTCACTGCTGTCACAGCCCATTTGCTTCCCCCTCCTCCTCCCTCCTAGCACAGCACGGCACGTCTCCTGCTCCCCCCTCCCTCCTCGCAGAACGCTGCAAGCAAGAGACGTGCTGTGAGGGAGGAGGGAGGAGGAGCAGGGAGCAGATGGGCTCAGAATGGAGCCTGCTGCACGGATGTGACGAGGCAGCATTGGACGGGTACGTCACTGGACGGGGAGCAGCGGTCTGCAATAGCGCCTCTCACAGGCACTATTGACAACATAAGGTATTTGAGAGAAACATTGTTTCTCAATATAATATCGATCTAGACAATAAAAAATATGGGTGAACCACCCCTTTAAGTTATATAGGAAAATCCTGGTAATTGGTGCACTTTAAAACCAAAAGAGGCAGGAGATGGTGTAACAAAAAATATAAAAAACAAAAACTAATCTCGGATTGCCGTGGGATATTAAAATAACGCATGACTTGCCTCTCTCTTTAAAATATCTCCCCAAAGTCCGCCATCCGGTGTACGTCCTGTTTAGTTTTGACTGGCTTGATCAGCACTTTTGGAGTGGTTGGCTGGGGTAATACGGTAAGTTCCATTTGGACTTTATTTTTAGATTTATTAATTTTTTTTTTTTTTTTGCTTTTTTGTTTTATTTTTATTTTTGCTTGTCCGTTCCGATCTGCAGATCATGTTGAGCTTTACAAAGACACAAAGCGACTGTCGGCCGCTCGGGTAAAGTCTATTGTGTGTGTTTACTACAGCATGGAGGGTGTTGATGGAACGCTCTTCGAATTCTTTCCAGCTAAATCTTTCATTTTTTGTGGATTGAGAGGATTTAGTGTCCAAACAGAGGGATTTAAGAGGAATTTATGGTAAATAAGTTATGAAGCGAAGTTATACATGGCACATCAAAGAGCTGAGGTTTAGCGAGGCTGGACAAACACAACAGTTTGTAGATATGCACTACCGTAATATCAGATATGCCAGACTCTGATGGACCGTTCTCTGGGATACAGGGCCAACAAGAAGTCCTTTTTATAGTGTATATAAAAAAAAATTCACTTATTCATACAAGTGGTTTGACTGTTGTGTTGCCTAGAAATACCAGTGCTTCATATTCATAGATCAGTAGACTTGATAAATGGATAATGCAGCACAATTGGACCAACCGGCGGTAAGATACGACCTCCAATTGTTAAGCTTTTACCCATCAGGAGTTGTTTGCCTGTTTACCAAAATCAGCGATACGCACTTGTTGATCCATATTATGTCACTCGGTCCATATTGGCTGCCATAGTTCTAGGAAGTGAGAGTCCTGATTACACAGGACAATGCACCACTGAGAGCAATGATTATTTTTGTGCTGCATAAAAAAATCATTTCACCCAACAAGTTAACGTTTTTCTCATTCCTCGGGTGCTCGTCAGTCTGTTTTTTAAATGTTAGGGTAATCCTGAAACAAGCGTTTTCAACAACACTCATGCAGTATAAATGCCCCTTAGAGTCCTTTCTTCACTGACAAACTGCCCGCTGGACCACACACAACTGATCGGCACTCTTTTGCTCTCTGTTAGCAACGATCAAGCAGAATATCATTTGCCACAGGATGGCTTGATACCATAAGGGTACTTTCACACTTGTGTTCAGCACAGTCCGTCACTATGGAGAATAGCACAGTCCGTTAACTCACTGCGCTATTCTCCATAGACTACTATGGACGACGCACTGTAACGCAAGTGTCAGCGTTGCATCCGCTGGACAACGTAGCGCCGTTAGTTTGCCGCTGCGTCGGGCGGAAGGAACGCAGCATGTAACGTTTTTTAGAGCGGAGGAAACCTTTATTTTTCACTGTGCATGCTCTTCTTTTTTATTTTTATTTTATTTAAATCACAGAAACTTTTTTTTTGTTTTTCGGTGGCCGACCGTTCAGCTGAGCGCCCGGCCACCGGCATGTGAGAGCGCTCAGCTGAGCGCCCGGCAGCAGACTATTGAGAGCGCTCAGCTGAGCACCCGGCCGTCGGGTGATCAGCTGATCGTTCACAATAGTCTGCTGCCGGTAAAACTGTAAAGAAGGGGGGAAGAAAAACGGAAAGCTTTTCGTTTTGTACGATCCGTTGTGCCACTATATGCAACGCATCCGTTGCATCCGTCACACAACGCAATGCAACGGATGCCGTTCAACACAAGTGTGAAACTAGCCTAACACTGGTCAACAAAAGGTTTTGGTGCTGAAATTCAAGGTTCCTGATCACTCGTTCCCAACAAGTCTCCCCTCAGACAAAACACCCATACATGATTTGTAAGGTTGTGTCTGCCGACTCCCGTACACCTAGTATAGTCAGCTAGTTCAGAAGACTTTCCTATAATGGTCATGGGCACCTTAGCTCCTGGATGAAAAAGAACATGTTTCAAATGTAGAAAACTTAAAGGGGTTATCCGGCTTCTTTGACATTTTTTTTTATTATTTCCCTATTGGGCTACATTGGGGCAGGTAAGTAGATAGAGACCACTTACCTGCCCTGCTGTCAGCCCCTCTCCCCTGGCTCAGAGTGGTCATGTGACTGCTCCTGCCGCGATTTTGCTGCTTCCGGTCATTTCATGTCAACATGGGCAGGGCCATGTTGACATGCAAATGTGGAACAGCATGTTGCCTCCCTGCTGGATGGCTACAGTGCGATGAGCCCCGCCCCCCTTCCCTGCACCCTCCCCACACATTCCCCCGCACCTCTTTTACTCTCCAGTAACCTCCCCCTGCACTGCTGTGGGGTCTGTGACCTGGGGGCGGGGCCTGGCGGCGGCTGCCGTGGTGTCAGCTCCAGCACCGGGCCCCCTGCCCATGATCACACATTCAAATGTACCGGCATCACAGATCACCGATGCCGGTACATTTGAAAGTGCTGATGAGAAGCAGCGCAGCGCTGCTTCTCATCACTGTCCCTCCCGCTGTCTGTGCTCTCTTCAGCACAGCGGTGACGTCACTGCTGTGCTGATATGTCCAGAGCACAGACAGCGCGCGTACGTGCAGGAGCGGCGGGGACCGAGGACAGGTGAGTATGTACTCCACATGTGTTCCCGATGGGGGATGGGGATGGGGGGGTTGCAGAGCCATATGTGTGCGTGTGCAGAGCCATATGTGTGCGTGTGCAGAGCCATATGTGTGCGTGTGCAGAGCCATGTGTGTGCGTGTACGGTGCAGAGCCATGTGTGTGCGTGTACGGTGCAGAGCCATGTGTGTGCGTGTGCAGAGCCATGTGTGTGCGTGTGCAGAGCCATGTGTGTGCGTGTGCAGAGCCATATGTGTATGTGTGCGGTACAGAGCCATATGTGTATGTGTGCAGAGCCATATGTGTGCAGAGCCATATGTGTGCGTGTGCGGTGCAGAACCATATGTGTGCGTGTACGGTGCAGAGCCATATGTGTGCGTGTGCGGTGCAGAGCCATATGTGTGCGTGTGCAGAGCCATATGTGTGCAGAGCCATATGTGTGCGTGTGCGATACAGAGCCATATGTGTGCGGTGCAGAGCCATATGTGTGCGTGTGCGGTACAGAGCCATATGTGTGCGTGTGCGGTGCAGAGCCCGATGTGGGGCTGTTATTTGCAATGCTGTAGTGATACCAGGTCAGTGCTGAGGCTGAATACTGACAGGGAATGTGTGTGCAGGGGGCGAGGCTGGACACTGGGGTGGGGCTGGACACTGGGGTGGGGCTGGACACTGGGGTGGGGCTGGACACTGGGGTGGGGCTGGACACTGGGGTGGGGCTGGACACTGGGGTGGGGCTGGACAGTGAGGCTGGGCGTTGACAGCTCTGACTGAGGTTTTGCACAGGAAGTGGTCATGTTTGCTGCATCTGAATGTAAACAAGAGCTGCAGAGAATAAAGGGTGAATTCAAGAGGAACAAAAGTTAGAAAACAAAAAATAACAATGTAGGTGTGATTTATATGACAATACAGCACAGATAAACTCAAACATTTTTGTTAAGCTAATGTCGGACAACTCCTTTAAGTGGAATCGTATAATGTAACTTCAGTTGCAAATTGAGGCTGCAGACTGATCTACAGGGGGTCAGCCATGTTCAGTAGCTGCTGCATATGTCCCCATACGCATGTATGATCAGTTCTGTTAAACATGTATGTGTTTTCAATTGGAAAGTAGGAGTAAGCCACTACCAGATATTTCTAGCTGGATATATTGTCCCGTGTGTGTGTGTACAGTACAGACCAAACGTTTAGACACACCTTCTCATTCAATGAGTTTTCTTTATTTTCATGACTCTGAAAATTGTAGATTCACATTGAAGGCATCAAAACTATGAATGAAAACATGTGGAATGAAATACTTAAAGTGTGAAACAACTGAAAATATGTCTTGGGTTCTTCAAAGTAGCCACCTTTTGCTTTGATTACTGCTTTGCACACTCTTGGCATTCTCTTGATGAGCTTCAAGAGGTAGTCACTGGAAATGGTTTTCCAACAGTCTTGAAGGAGTGCCCAGAGATGCTTAGCACTTGTTGGCCCTTTTGCCTTCACTCTGCGGTCCAGCTCACCCCAAACCATCTCGATTGGGTTCAGGTCTGGTGACTGTAGAGACCAGGTCATCTGGCGTAGCATCCCATCACTCTCCTTCTTAGTCAAATAGCCCTTAAACAGCCTGGAGGTGTGTTTGGGGTCATTGTCCTGTTGAAAAATAAATGATGGTCCAACTAAACGCAAACTGGATGGAATAGCACACCGCTGCAAGATGCTGTGGTAGCCATGCTGGTTCAATATGCCTCCAATTTTGAATAAATCCCCAACAGCATCACCAGCAAAGCACCCCCACTCCATCACACCTCCTCCTCCATGCTTCACGGTGGGAACCAGCCATGTAGAGTCCATCCGTTCACCTTTTCTACAAAGACACGGTGGTTGGATCCAAAGATCTCAAATTTGGACTCATCAGACCAAAGCACAGATTTCCACTGGTCTAATGTCCAATCCTTGTGTTCTTTAGCCCAAACAAGTCTCTTCTACTTGTTGCCTGTCCTTAGCAGTGGTTTCCTAGCAGCTATTTTACCATGAAGGCCTGCTGCACAAAGTCTCCTCTTAATAGTTGTTCTAGAGATGAGAAGGTGTGTCTAAACTTTTGGTCTGTACTGTATGTATCTGTATGTGTATATCAAAGATTTGAAAACTGACGGCTTTCTATTGAAACAGCGCCATGCCTGTCCACAGGTCGCATGTGTTATTACAGCTCAGCCGCTTTCATTTCTATTGAGCTGAGCTGCAATATCGGACACAAACCATGGATCAGTGTTGCACTGTCTTATTTTTCTAATCCCGCGTAGTCCCTTTAAGAGCGTATTAACCAGCCAGGAAATATCAGTCCGCAAGATTAATTCCAGCAGGATTTAGCTCCACACTGGAGGAGATTGGATACAGTATTTTGCCTCTATTTTATTAACATCAAATTCTGAGCCAAAAAAGGAGCTAAACCCTTTTATATCAAAATCTAAAACTCTGACCAAAAAACTGTTCCTGTGCCCGTAGTAGAATAGCGTTTTGGTACGCAGCCGCAGGCGCTGGATCCCCCCCTTCTTGCTTTCCCAGATGCCCGCTTCTCCAGATCGTCTTTTGAAATGGAATTTTCTTTTATCACGTTGCTTATTACGCAAAGGATAATTTTGAGATGGTTCTAAAAGATGAAAGCCCACCAGAGGAATTTGTGGGTTAGTGGAGCGGCCTGTCGTTCTCAGCTGTATCCCCTCCCCCCCCACCCGCATACCCTGCATTCTTCCCGAACAAACCTCTTCTTGTTGCTATAGTGTCTAAGATCAACAGCCATTAGGTGTGTGTGTGACCGGCGCACCATCGGGGGCAACATCAAATGAGTCTGCATCTACAAGAAATGCAACTGCTGGAAAAGCTCAACCTGAGATGTCTCCAGAAATGAAACTATCCACAATTTAGGATTATTAATAATTAAGGATTAAAGTTATTTAAACTTTTTTTTTTTTTTTTTTGTACCAGTCACTTTTCTTACTATTTAGTAAAGAAATAAAAAAATAAAATAAAAAATATAAATATATATATATAATTTAAATATTATTATATAAAAATATATATATATATATATATATATATATATATATATATATATATATATATATATATATATATATATATATATATTATATTATATTTTTTAATAATTTATATATAATTTATTATTATTATTTATTTATTTATTTATTTATTATTATTATATTATTATTATTTTTTTTTTTATAACGCTGCATAGCCTGAAGAGTTTGCTACAAAGCAGGGAGAATTCAGAGGGCTCCCAAAATGGCAATTTAAATATTAAAGCTGTATCAATCCACGATTCTAAATTCCTCCAAAATTTTAGAACGCCTAAAGGTTTAAGGTGAAATATAAATGTATTAAAAAATAAATAAATAATAATAATAATAAAATTGGATCACCCCAAATTGGATCACCAGCCAAGGTAAAGCAGACAGCCGTGGTCTGGTATTCTCAGACTAGGGAGGTCCGCGGTTCTTGGACCCCCCGGAGCCTAAGAATAGCAGGCCACAGCCGCCCCAGAACTGGCGCATCCATTAGATGCGCCAATCCTGGTGCTTTTTCCTGAGCTCATCCCGATGCCCTGGTGCGGTGGCAAAAGGGTAATATATTGGGTTGATACCAGATGTGTAATGTCACCTGGCATCAGGCTCTGGGGTTATGATGTCACGGCGTCTATCAGATACCCGACATCAGTAACCCAGTCAGTAATTCAAATAAAAATTTGTTTGTCGTCTTTTTTTTTTTTTTATTTTTATTTAAAGAAAACTCCCCAAAACATTCCCTCTTTCACCAATTTATTGAAAAAAAAACAAATCCGGGTCCGGCGTAATCCAATAAGGGTGATGATCCATACTCCCTGTCCCAGTCAATGAAGAACAGAACATTCCCCATTGGCTGGGAAATCAGTGCAGTGATCTGAGCTAACATCATGAGGTCAGCCCAGGTCACTGCAGGGAGGTTAGCTAGGTACATTACCTGCAGTGATGGAAGCTGCTGTTACTCCTGACATCAGCGCTTGTCACGGAGTTCTATGCTCGTTGCTTTCTCAGATGACCTCTTGCGAGCGGCCCGTGAGGTCACTGCTAGTCAGTCTCGGGCCACCCGCAAGAGGTGGTGCAAGAACGCGGCCGTCAGTAACAAGCGCTGACGTCGGGAGTTAATCACCGCAGGTAATGAACTTTACTAACCTCCTGGCGGCAGTGCTCGTCATCCCCGCGGCTACTCGCATTGCTGTGCGTGCAGATGTTGACATTGCAGTGCGAGCAGACGCAGGGCTCTAGTGGGAGCGAGACACAGACTGCACGGGCACCCGATGGAGGTTACACGGAAGTGCTTCTGTGTGGCTTTCGGGGATTTTGTTGGCCCATTGACTTGTTTTTTTTAAGTCATGGTCCGTTATTACGGAACAAAATAGGACATGTTCCATAATAACGGAACGGACATACGGCATCCGATGTGGGTTTTTTTTTTGTAGGATCGGATGCACACAGAAGTGCTACAGTGTGCCATCCAATCCTACACAAAAGACATTGAAAAGATGGTACTGTCTGTGGGTCCGCAAAAAACAGGAACTGACCAGGACAAACAGAACAGTCATGTGAATGAGCCCTAAGGCTACTTTCACACATCCGGCTTGAGCTCTGCGGCTCAATCCGGCTGTGCAAGCTATGCAACGGATGCGGTGAAAACACCGCATCCTTTGCATAAGTTTTTCCTTTGCGGCCAGTCCGGTTTTTGCCGCTTGCGGCATGCTACTGAGCATGCGCAGTGGCAAAAACCGCATGTGGCGGCCGGATGCGGTTATTGCCGCATCGCGCTGCATCCGGCCGCCATAGGCATGCATTGAAAAATGCGCCGCATCGGCCGAATGCGGCGCGATGCGGGTTTTTTTGCCGCACGAAAAAACGTGCCAGGCAACGTTCCATCCGGCCGCCGCATCGGCTAAATCTGCCGCATGCGGCAAAAACCGGACGGAACGCAAGGCCATGCGGCACAATGCGGCACTAATTAAAGTCTATGCAGGAAAATCGCATCCGGCAGCAAAAAAAAACCGGTTGCGATTTTCCTGCAAAGTGCCGGATTGTGCCGCATAGCAAAAACCGGAGGTGTGAAAGCAGCCTAATTCAGCACTATTTTTGTTTTTTGTTTTTTTTTTTTCCCATCACACTGCGCCACACCTGTCTGCAGGTTATTTTTGGTACTGCATGTCATCATTAGTCACTTAAGCACAGCTGAGCTACAAAACCACATCCAACCAAGTAGACAGGTGTGATGGCAATTCTGGAAGAAATCAGCCATGCTTTAACCCTGGACAACAGCTTAGAGTGTTACTTGCCATAAATGTTGTTTTTTTTTTTGTTTTTTGTTTTTTTTTAACTATTGTAAATGCCTCTTTTCTACGGATCCTGCGATTTTTATTTTTATTATACAATAAATAATGTAAATTACTATTTTTTTTTTATAATAATAAAAACCGAATAAAAATATAATAATAAAAACAATAAAATATATTCTGTTTTTATCATTATTATATTTTTATTCTATTATTATTATTAAGAAAATAATTTACATTATTTTTGAATAAACAGCTAATGTAAATTAATACTTTTATATATTTTTTTTCTTATTAATGTTATATAAAAAAAATAAAGAATAGTAGTTTAATTTAATTTAATTTTTAATTAAGAAAATAGTAATTTACATTATTTGAATAAACTAATATAAATGAATACTATTATGTATTTTTTTTTCTTTTTATTGTTATATAAAAAAATAAAGAATAGTAGTTTACATTATTTAATTTTTTTTAAGAAAATAATAATTTACATTATTTTTGAATAAACAGAATGTAAATTAATACTATTATATAATTTTTTTTCTTTTTATTAAGGTTATATAAAAAATAAAGAATAGTAGTAATTTACATTATTTAATTTTTTATATATTTTAACTATTTTTTTTTTTGCTATTTTAACGCCAAGAGGGCCTGATCCTCAAGAAGACACCCACGTAGAAAAGTTGAGTAACATCTAGTTAGATTAAAAAGGAAAAAACTGATTTCCCTTCATGGTTTTCACCTCGTAGGTAAAGCTTTTGTCTCCATAGAGCGATTTTTGCTATTTTGTGGTCCTGGGCAGGTTTTGACAAATCTTCCCCCCCACCCCGGCCCCATAATGTGTGTTGGGAAAGCACAATCTGATATCACTTGAAAGCAAAATAAACACTAATATTATTTTCCGACCACAAAATGTTTTTTTTTTCCATCCAACATTCCGACATAACCTGGCAACAGTTAACTCACCGGCTAATGTTTACGGTGCTCATTTAGGAGCGGATTAATGGATTAGAATTGTTTCAAAGCAGAAGAAAAAAAAAAAAAACTACTACTCTCAAGCCGACTTTTGTTCTATTATGTGGAGGTACTTGAGATATTATAGGTTATTTTATCTCTAAATATTGTGGAGACTGAAAATAGCCGTTCATTGAGGGATTAGGAGTAATCGCCAACCTTTACCCCATCATTATAAAAATAGAGTCCATCGAAAATGGTTTATATTGGAATGTACACTCTCTAGTCTATTGACAGACTACAGGCTGCCATAAACCGCAGACTCCATTCTATTGATTTCCGGGTCATGTTTAACTTCTTAACCCAATATTTTCTAATCCGCTTTTTTGGGGGTAATTAATTTGCTTAAATGGGTTTTCCAATTTGAGAAAAGTGGACCCCCAACAGATCAGAATCACAGTGAAAGGCAGTACTTACCCTCAATCTTTAAAGTGCCAGCTCTCCACTGCTGCTCTGATGTCTGTGTTTTGGTTGTGGCTGAGACATCACTGCTGCAGCCAGTCAGTGAGCTCAGTGATTGGCTGCAGTGGTGAGGCACACTCTTGTCGTGATTAGAGTTGAGCGGATATGGAAAAATCCGGGTCCGGCGGCTACCATGCGGGTTGAGAAAAGTCCGGATCCGATCCGGAGTTCGGCCCCATATATGTCAATGGGGAGTGGAATCCGGGGACGAGAGAGAGAGAGAGAGAGAGAGAGATCCGGATCGTGCAGCCGGAATCCCGCATCCGGGTCAGACTCGGATCTGCCGCTCAAACCGTGCGGCTCCGGATTTTGCCGATCCGGATCCGCTCAACACTAGTCGTGATGCCTCTGCTACAGCCACAGAGAAGCCACGGGGAGTCAGTAATAGACCACGAGAGAGTGAGATTGGACTGTCTGCTGGTTTTCTTTTTTACTACTATCTGATCACTTTTCTAAAAATCCCTTTGAGAGGCTTTAAAGGGAATCTGTCAGAAGGTTTTTGCCATGTAAGCTGAAGACGCATGCTGCTAGGGTTGAAGCATAGAATTCAGGGCTGCCTGTCTTGTCAAGATCCATCTGTTGTTTATTTGCTATGTTTGTTTCTTCTCACTGCTTGGACTACAATGTCACCCACAGGGCAGTTCGGCACCCCCCCTGCTGTGATTGACACCTCACTGTCAATGTACAATCTCTATAGAGAGCCTGGTGCGGGCGTGGGCAGCTCTCAGCTCTGCTAGATGGCTAAATAAAAATATTGTGATTTGTGTCACAACGGCTGCACCCAGTAATCTAAGTGATACATCATTGGATTCAGAATCTTCTTGCCTACATTATGCTGCTCTCAGATGAGGTAGCAAAATCCTGCTGACAGATTCCCTTTAAAGAAGCTGTACAGGCATGCGAGAATCCCAAAATACTTCCTTAAAGCGAATTAGCGCAGCCATGGTCTCCATTCTGTACGATGACTGCAATCCCCGGCTTGACCAAAGGGCTTGTTATTAAACAGCCTCATCTACCCATCCTGCCGTTAGTTTGGGTCACAAGACCGGTCTTTGGTCCTAGAACAATAGAAACTATATTTTCTAGGAAGCCCATGTGGCACAATTGAGGAATCCAACTTTGAAGCCTCATGCAAATTAGCCTGCAGGTACAATGGGGGTGTGGTTCCCTGAGTGCATTGTCCCACCCCCCGTGCTGTTTTAGGTAATTTGCATTTAGCTTCAAAACTTTATTGCTCAGCGACGGCACATCGGATTATTACATAGCGGGTATCGTTTATATTCTAGTTCCACTATCCATAAAGCCCGGCCACTTTCATGGGAAAAATCGCCCTGACCGATGCACGTTAATGCAGGAATGCTGCTGAGTCTGACATTCCCGGGGTCGTGTATGAATTACTAATAATTATTGGTGTCTGTAGCTTCCAGTCCAGGGAAAGGTCACAGGTCACCGCTCACCCTTAGGCCTCGAGCCACTTGGCTGCTATTAGCTACAAAGCAATGTCTGTTTTCGCATAGTTCATGTACACATATATTTTATATGGAGACAATAAGCTCCGCTGTTCCTGAATTACCATAATGCCGATGTGCTGTAATACTGTTTACAGCAGGTACAATAGAGCCGCTCAGATTTAGAAATGATGATACAATATGAGTCTGTGCATTCATATTCAAGTATTCTTCACTTTTTCCCGTAGGATTTTGTGCAAAGTTGTGGGAAAATTTGTCACTTTGGTTCATGTTTCTTGTATTGGTATGTGCCGCTCGCTTTCAGTTCTGTGACTTATTATACTGTCCATTATGTTAACTATTATTAACCTTTTCATTATTATGAATGATGAGCTTGCTATTTGCTTTATGACCAGCCCTCAGACGTACAAGTTGGTTTGTATAATAGATTAATAGCATTCTTTGCGGGTTACAGGATCTATGTGACTTGTACTTTAAATACAGATTTACAGGGCAGATTTATCAAAAGTGTCTAATAGGAAAACTGCCAGTTAACCATAGTAACCAATCACAACACAGGCCTGCAGAGTGACTCTGCCTCGCGCTCGGGCCGGGGCCCTGCCTCGCGCTCGGGCCGGGGCCCTGCCTCGCGCTCGGGCCGGGGCCCTGCCTCGCGCTCGGGCCGGGGCCCTGCCTCGCGCTCGGGCCGGGGCCCTGCCTCGCGCTCGGGCCGGGGCCCTGCCTCGCGCTCGGGCCGGGGCCCTGCCTCGCGCTCGGGCCGGGGCCCTGCCTCGCGCTCGGGCCGGGGCCCTGCCTCGCGCCGGCGCCGGGGCCCTGCCTCGCGCCGGCGCCGGGGCCCTGCCTCGCGCCGGCGCCGGGGCCCTGCCTCGCGCCGGCGCCGGGGCCCTGCCTCGCGCCGGCGCCGGGGCCCTGCCTCGCGCCGGCGCCGGGGCCCTGCCTCGCGCCGGGGCCCTGCCTCGCGCCGGGGCCCTGCCTCGCGCCCGGGCCCTGCCTCGCGCCCGGCGGCCGGGGCCCTGCCTCGCGCCTGGCGGCCGGGGCCCTGCCTCGCGCCTGGCGGCCGGGGCCCTGCCTCGCGCCTGGCGCCCGGGCCGGCGCCCTGCCTCGCGCCTGGCGGCCGGGGCCCGGCGCCCTGTTTCCTGCCTGGCGGCCGGGGCCCTGCGCCCTGTTTCCTGCCTGGCGCCCGGGCCGGCGCCCTGTTTCCTGCCTGGCGCCCGGGCCGGCGATGGGGCTCCGTCAATTGTCCAAACTACTATTAATCTGTATTTGACTGTCCTGACTCTTTCCATTGATGTCTTGTTATGGAAAAGTTTCGGCATGGCCAATTTCATAGGGAAGAAGCTGCTGACAGGGACTTATTCTATTCTTTTTTTCATTCCCTTAAATTGAGTATGTAAGTGTAAGCAGCACAGTGTCTTAGTATTTCGTCACCGTGCTGTAATGTAGGGGTCCTGGGTTAAAATTCAACCAAGAACAACTTCTGCCAGGAGTTTGTATGTTCTCCCCATGTTTGCGTAGGTTTCCTCCAGGTTCTCCGGTTTCCATTCACGCTCCAAAGACATACTCAAGACTCGTAATCTAAATTCTTTATGGGGACAGTGATAATGTTAGTGAAACGCTGCAAAACTTGATGGTGATATTTAAGTAAAATAAATGTTTGGTTAGAAAATGATGGTAAATTAACATTAGGCTCCATAGTGCGGCGCATCATTAGATAGTCTATAAGGCCAAATCTTATGTTGTGGAAATACTAGTTCAGGGTATATTGACCTTTTTGGCCTTGGATAGTGACACTTGAGCAACATGAATCCAACAGTTGCAGAGTTATTGTAGCCATGTGTGCTTTACTCCCAAACACTGTTGCGTTTCGTAGAAAACAGCTGACCGGTCACTCCCTTTTGAGTGTGTACAGCGAGACACCTGTCAGTCATGTTTTTTTTGTTTTGTGTATTTTGTGTATTTTTTTTTTTTTTTTTTTTTTTTTAAGGGCCGCAGGAGAAGCCACTGATAACCTTCCTCACCTTTAGTCACCTGAGATGCATTTTTCTTGGTCAACTTTTCAAAGTATATCAGAACATACCTACAATAACCCAGCCAGCGTTCTGTTCAAGCAGAATAAATCAGGTGGTGTGTGTGTGTGTGTGTGTGTGTGTGTGTGTGTGTGTGTTATAATTAAAAATACATACATGTAATACTGAGCCCTGATTTAATCACTAGGTAATTTTATAACGACACATACTATTTGAAGAAGAGACTGTATTGACAGGGAGTTTTGCTTTCTCAACTAATATTTCATGGCATTGAGCAGCTTGCATTGTATTATAATGCATGCAAGCTGCTGAACTATAATTGTTTAATAAAAAAAACACATTTTTAGCTGTTCATAGATGTTTATGCATACACACATTATTGCAACTATCCAAACCAGAGAGTATATACATCTAAGTAGGGGACAATTCACTGATCGCTGGAGGTCTGGCTGCTGGAACCTTCAACAATGCAAAACATTGACCTTTTTTGTTTGCAGGATCTACTAGAGCCCAATCTTAGGCCCGTTCACACATCTGTGCATTTAACGCAAGTGTGACAGTCCATGTTGCAGGTCTGTATGGCCATCCATGTGTGTGTTCTCTGTGTGCTATCTGTGTGACATCCGGATGGCACACATGCAGCATGAACTTGTATACTTGCATGTCTCCAGCGCTGCTGTTACTTCCCGATCTGCAGTTGGTGCAGTGAATATTCATGAGGCATAATGAGCAGGACCCGGAAGGAACAGCAGCATCAGAGACAGGTAAGTATAAAAATCTATTTAATTACAGTGAATGGGTGTCCTCCGATACGTGTCATACAGATCACATCAGTGTGCGGTCCATGTCACATCCGTGCTGCCAGACAAACAATGGACATGTCGCCATGTGGAGCACACAGACACACACTGTATGTGTCAAAACACCATTGATTTTAAAGAGAGTACGTTTGTCTCCGATTCGTGTGGAAACAGCATCACATGTACCGGAAACACGGAGGTGTGAAGGAGGCCTTACATGGAGCTTTGGTGTGGTTCCTCGATCTCTAAAGTCCCATTCATTGTGCATGGGACTACTATAAATAGCTGAGCTTTGGACTCTGGGCATTCGCAAGGACAATGAATGAAGGTGGCATCAGCATGCTCACCTCTGCCACATTCAAGATGGACTATTGGAGAGACTGGTTCCCGATATATAGAGCCCCATTCTTGGGTTTGTGAATGGTCTGCACAGCTAGACACCCAAAAGTCAGTAACTTATCCACTATTCATTGGGTAGGGAATAACTCTTAATTCTGTGAATAACCTGAGAAATATGTAGAAGACATGAGAATCCCTCAATAGCACAGTGTAGGCTTTGGTTCCAGTTATACATTTCTTCTGGTAGGTCACCTTGATATCTATGGCCATTTTTAGGAGGTTGGTTTATTTTGTTAAAGGGTAATGTATTGCCAAATATAGGTGAAATGTATAAATTGACTCATTGCATGGTGGAGCAGCTCTAGAATACAAGTTCCATGCTGGTATTTTAATTTTCTATCCTGGATGTGTGACTGGGAGGTTAGAACAGCCGTCCTTAGGTCATGCTGCTGTCATCAGGTTCCCACCACAGGTCTTCTAATTACGGCGTCTTGCTCATACCGACCACCTGTGGCAGAGACTCTTGTCCTTCTGGCTTTGTCCTCCTATCCTGAAGGGTCAGTAATGGCACCTGGGGCCTTCATAACGCTCTTCTACTACTTAGAGGAAACACAATCCGTAAACAGCTTCAGGGTTGGATTTTGTTTAGTCAATTAAAACATCAGAGCTGGAGTTTGTAGACTTTATATCTCCCTCTGGCCCATGAGACAAGAGTCTTCCTTAGGGGTACTTCTCACATAGCGAGATCGCTGCTGAGTCACCTTTTTTTGTGACGCAGCAGTGACCTCGTTAGCGATCTCACTGTGTGTGACACTGAGCAGCAATCTGGCCCCTGCTGTGAGATCGCTGCTCATTACACACAGTGCTGGTTCATTTTTTGGACGTTGCTCTCCCGCTGTGAAGCACACATCGCTGTGTTTAACAGCGAGAAAGCAACGATCTGAATGTGCAGGGAGCAGGGAGTCGGCGTCTGGCAGCCTGCGGTAAGCTGTAACCAAGGTAAATATCGGGTAACCAAGCGAAGCCCTTTGCTTGGTTACCCGATATTTACCTTGGTTACTAGCGTCTCAGGCTGCCAGTGCTGGCTCCCTGCACACGTAGCCGGAGTACACATCTGGTAAATAAGCAAAGCGGTTTGCTTATTAACCCGATGTGTACTCTGGCTAGGAGTGCAGGGAGCCAGCTCTAAGCGGTGTGCGCTGGTAACCAAGGTAAATATTGGGTAACCAAGGGAAGTGCTTTGCTTGGTTACTTGATATTTACCTTAGTTACCAAGCGCAGCATCGGTTCCACGCGTCGCTGGTGAGATCTGCCTGATTGACAGCTCACTAGCGACCATGTAGCGACGCACCAGCGATCCCGACCAGGTCAGATCGCTGGAGCGTCGCTAAAGTGTGACGGTACCCTTAGGGTAGGATTCCACTTGTGAGAGACTCGAGCATATCTCGTATCGCATCTCCCGGGATGGTCTGCCGCTTTCCTGACGGGAGCGTCTCAGCTGCATAGGAATAGATGCAGCTGACCCGCTCATATCGGGAGAGAGGCAGGCCGTCCCGGGAGATGCGATGCCAGATACGCTCTAGTCTCTCACAAGTGGAATCCTACCCATACTTGTACAGTACCTGCTGAGAGCAAAATTAATGGGTCACTCATAAGTCATGTTCTTGGGCACTTTGCATGGGCTTAATTTTTTTTTAGTGTCAATGGTGATAACCGTATATTTATAAATACATCCTTGTATCTGACATGGATTAGATTTGCTTTGTTATTCCATTGTGTATATTAAGTAGTTTTGTTGTTTCTTTACTTTTCAGTACTTTACAGGAGGTTTTTAAGATTGTTCCTGTTTTTCTGCATTGTATTTTTTCATACCTGTCAGATGATTCTTGTGGGGTTTGGTCAGTAGAAGTCTCCTAGTTCTTTTTTAAAGTGCACCAATCTCCAGGATTTTCCTATATAACCTAAAGCCAGTCCTATACAGGTACTATCAGGCTGATTCTCTACATACCTTCTGTTAGCTCGGATGTATAGGTTTTGAAACACAAGCAAGTAAAGTTTGTAAAATGAGCAGCATTTTGAATGACAGCACCTGCAGCAGCTCATAGCTGGGGCGGTATTCATAGTTATCAGCTCCCTCTGTTATTTATGCTAATTCTATTATAGAATCTATTACTTTTGACTAAAAGGACCAGTGCTGATGTCATACCCATGTGACCAGAAGGGGCGGGGCCTCCGCCAGCAGAAAATGTTGCTTCCTGATATCAGCTATGTTGGCTGAGGCGCCGCCCTTTCTGATCACATGGGTATGACAGCACAGGTCTCTTTAATCACAAAGTAAATTGTGTTTCAAAACCATTTTTTTTACAATTTTAAAAAATTATTACTTAAGGAGCCCTGCTAAAATTGGAACGGACGACCTTCCCCATACAGATCTTATCCCATGTGGCTGCTTTTCCAGTGAAGATCCCATGCCATATGGCTCCTTTCCTCCTACAAATCCCATCCCTTGTGGTCTCTTTCCCCTGCACATCCCATCCCATTATGGCCTCTTTCCCCCTGCAGATCCCATCCCATTATGGCCTCTTTCCCCTGCAGATCCCATCCAATTATGGCCTCTTTCCCCCTGCAGATTTCATCCCATGTGCTCCTTTTCCCCTGCAGATCCTGTCCCATATGGCTCCTTTCCCTATATAGTTCCCATGTTATGCGTCCTCCACTCCCCATATAGTTCCCATCTTTTGTGGCTCCTCTCCCTGCATCTTTGGCTCACTGAGTGCTTACCTGCTGCAAGCATCGGCGGTCTCTCCTTTGTCTTCCTCCGCGACACTCTGTGGTCACACTGACGCTGGCAGGCGTCAGCAGGATGAGCAACCTCACCACACTGCCGTGACCTCTGCTGCGTCAGGGAGCAGACAGGATCCACTGAACCCGGAAGTGCGGCGCGAAGTTACAGGGATTCATTTGTGTTAGTGTCTTAAAGACATTAACACAAGTGAATACAGGGAACTGGATCTCCGGAGCCGTTTTTTGCCGGTTCGGGGAACCCGGCTACTATTTAACAACCGGTACACCCGAACTGGACAGAACCGGCTGAATCCCACCCCCTAAAGCACACCTGTGCAATAATCATGCTGTCTAATCAGCATCTTGATATGCCAGACCTGTGAAGTGGATGGATTATCTCGGCAAAGGAGAAGTGATCACTAACACAGATTTAGGCAAATTTATGGACAATATTTGGTTACTTAGATTGTGAGCCCCAATGGGGACAGTGTTGCCAATGTATGTAAAGTGCTATGGAATTAATAGCGCTATATAAATTATTAATAATAATAATAATAATATTTGAGAAATAGGTCTTTTGTGTACAAAGAAAAAGTCCTACATCTTTGCGTTCAGCTTATGTATATGTATATAGATATAGTAAATTATAAGTAAGTGAACCGGAGATGAGTAAGGCTCTTAATTAGGATGGTTTATAGGCTATTAAGATACCATTCTTATTTATACCACAGCTCATTATGTAGCCATAAGCTGTAGTGTCTATGTCCTAGTCATTATCTCTACCGGTTAAAATTAGTAATCAGGAAATGCCAATAGAAATGTTTACAATGAGTTAAGCCTATTTAGAATACACTATATTACTATCCTCTTTCAGTCCTCTGCAGGTTTGTGAGTTAAGGGGAATTTGTCACCAAGTTTTGCCACATAATATAAAAGCAGCATAATGTAGAGGTAGAGACGCTGATTCCAGCCATGTGTCTTTCTGGACTGCTAAGCCTAGTTTTTTTAAATCACTGTTTTATCAACAGGAGATTATCACTAGAGGACTAGTAAACCTAGTCCTCCATATTCATGAGCTCTGCATAACCCCACCCCCACCACTTATTGGCTGCTTACTTTTGTGTACACTGTATGTGAGCAGAAAGCTGCCAATCAGTGGTGTGGGTGGGGTTATACAGCACTCAGCACTCAACATTCAGAGAACTGGTAGCTCTGCAGCAGATAAAACAGTGATTGTATGAAAACTACAGCAAGCAGCCCATTAAGTGACACATTGCTGGAAGTGGGGTTTCTGATTCTATATCATGCTGATCTAAGGGTAGCAAACACCTGTGACAGATTCCCTTTAGATCTGCATTTTTTTTTTAAATTTTTTTTTTTTTCTTTCCTTCTGCAACCTGTTTAATGAATCCCAATTGCTAAACTAATTTAAGCAAAAAAAAAAATAGTGGCCGAAGGTGTCCATATCTTGTATGACCCCTTTTTATAGGCAACATTTGGCTAAATGAGCATTAGTAAGAACACCTATACCGGTTCATTGACCCTTGTGTTTATTCACCCCTATGCAGTTTACATTGGCCCAGGTAAATGGCTCTTTAATTGATCGCTCATTACAGCGAGAAATCTGCCAGTGTAGATGAGGCTTGTGTTATAGGCCCTCACAGGACAATAGAACTTCCCAGCCGTGGTCATTACTCTGATGTTGTTGTTGAAACCCTGGAGGAACGTTATGCCCGAGATGCTGATAAACCAGTGAAGATGAAGTCCTCCCCATCAGAAATCAGACCTCCACACCCTCTTTTAGGCACCACTGCCACTGAATGGCGTTAACATGAACCCATGAACTCCAAGCGTTTGCATTTTCTAGCCATATTGCACAATTTAAAAAGTGATGCCTACACTTACATAGTTAGGTTGAAAAAAGACCTAGGTCCATCTAGTTCAACCTTCCTCCACCAATTCTACATTTGGTCACTAAATCATTTATAACCGACAATGTTGTGTGCACTGAGGAAATCATCCAGCCCTTTTTTTAAAAGCTGTTATAGTATCTGCCATTACTACCTCTTGTGGTCGGCATTCCACAGTCTGACTGCTCTAACTGTAAAGAACTCTTTCCTATTTAGCTGTCGGAATCGCTTTTCTTCCACTCGCAGTGAGTGCCCCCTGGTCCTTAGTATTGTCTTTGGAAGGAATAAGTCATGTGCAGTCCTTTATATTGACCACACATGTATTTATACATATAAATGAGATCTCCTCTGAGACGTCTTTTTTTCTAAGCTAAACATATCTAACTTTTTCAACTTCTCATCATACGGGCGGCCTCCATTCCTTGTAGTAGTCTAGTTACCCGCCTTTGAACTGCCTCTAACTTCTGAATGTCCTTTTTAAAATGTGGAGCCCAAAACTGGATCCCATATTCCAGATGTGGCCTTACAAGTGATTTATAGAGGGGTAACAATACGTTGGGATCACGGGATCTAATCTCTCTTTTTATACACCCTAGAATCTTGTTTGCTTTAGCAGCTGCTGCTTGACATTGAGTGCTGCTGCTCAGCTTATTTGTAATGAGAATACCCAAGTCCTTCCCCTGTTCTGTAGTCCCGAGTTTACTTCCATTTAATGTATACGCAGCTATAGGATTACTCCGTCCTAGGTGCATTACTTTACATTTATCAACATTAAATCTCATTTGCCAAGTATCTGCCCATTCTGACATCTTATCCAGATCTTTTTGTAATATTGTACTATCAAGGTCAGTTTTTAATATCCTTCATAGTTTTGTGTTAATATAAAACAGAAAAACCTGCGGCACATTTTGATTTCAGGGTGTAGGACTAACCACCATATTATATGAAAGTGTTAACCCCATACCAACTCCTATAAGCATATAGACAAGAGAAAACAGAGTTTTAAGGTGTAAATATTAAAATACCATTTTATTATAACAATTATTTAAACATTCATAAAGAATAACATTCATGACACAACTGGTTCTATATAAAGATTAAATATACTGTATTGGAGGTACGGTGGGTAGGCAAGCATGCATAGCTGGAAATGCACCCTTTTGTCTTGGCACACCAATATAATAGTAACCCCTAGATAGACAAATAAACAATGTCAAAACATCAAGAGAGTAGGGGGAAGCGTGCAGGATATACCTAAAGTGCCAGTTACAGCAGCTTGCCAGTGGGAAGGCGACTCCACGTGGAAGACCAGACGTACATTTCGCGATGGATTATGGTCCCTTCTTCATGGGTAAATAAATGACCATAATCCATGGCGAAACGTACGTCGGGTCTTCCACGTGGAGTCTCCTTCCCACCGGCAAGCTGCTGTAACTGGCACCTTAGGTATATCCTGCATGCTTCCCCCTACTCTCTTGATTTTTTGACATTGTTTGTCTATCTAGGGGTTACTGTTATATTGGTGTGCTAGGACAAAAGGGTGTATTTCCAGCTATGCATGCTTGCCTACCCACCGTACCTCCAATACAGTATATTTAATCTTTACATAGAACCAGTTATGTCATGAATGTTGTTATTCTTTACGAATTTTTAAATAATTGTTATAATAAAATGGTATTTTAATATTTACACCTTTAAAACTCCGTGTTTTCTCTGTCTATAGTTTGGTGTCATCAGCAAAGACTGATACTTTACTATCCATCCCATCCACAAGGTCATTAATAAAGAGATTAAACTTGACGCTTGTTCACACGTTGCATTTTTTGCTACAAAAAAATCTGCAAATACTCAGTGTGTGCACATGGCCTTAGATGCGTATTGCAAGTATTGTCCAATTATTCTTCCCTTTTCCAGCCGCTCAGTAAATGATGTGTTCATCGGAGAAGACTGTCTCCATAGAGTATAGGGTTCCATTAAACCACAAGCCCTGTCTGTGATTTCAAAGCTGCAATTATAATGAAAATTGGGGGTTACCGCTCCGTGGCTGGGCAGGAGATACATAAACCTGTCAATACTAAGGTTAGCTCAGCCGCCCTAATGTCAGTCGATACAAAGTGCGGCCAATCTAGTTTATGGCTCAATTGACGTGTTTGGGGAAGGCTCGGCCAGCCGTCTTTCATGTTACTGTCTTCTTTTAAAATGTCTCTGTCCACAGCATGTATTTGTGCTACGTCAGACGTGTACTGTAACATACCTATAGGCTATAGAGTGTGTATATATAGCTATAGAAACAATGCTAGCTTTCTGGGAAAACAAAAGGGGAAGGAAATGCTTTAAAAAATGTATTGATTGAATACCAACAGTATGTAGCTATATCCCAGGTATTGATCTCTATTAACATTTTGTTACTTTTTTTTCTTCTTGGGGATATTGAGCCAAAGTCCTCAATATGTGAGCATGATGTTTGATGAATGGGTGGAAATTCAAGGATGCTTTTTATATTTTTTTTTCCTTGTTTTAGACTAAAAAGTCGCACAAAGCTTTGAAAATTTCACATTCCAGAATACTGTATATAAGAGCCGAGGCTGCTTTTTGTGTAATGTAAAAAAACAGCTTTATAATACTCACCTAGGGGGCGTCCGGTCCGATGGGCGTCACTTTTTTTCTGGTCCGGCGCCTCCTCTCTGCAATGATCTCAGTTGTCCTATGTGCATAAAGTGTCCCAAGTCATCCACACTGGCTGGCATCGCGGTCCTGTGCAGGCGCACTTTGATCTGCTCTGCAGAGGGCAGATCAAAGTATTGTAGTGCGCCTGCGCGGGCGGTCTTTACCCTTTCCACATGTCTGTGTATTACAGGACTTCGATCTGCCCTCAGCAGGGCAGAGAGTAGTGCGCCCGCACAAGACCGCAATACCGGCCTGTGTGAATGACGTAGGACACGTCATCCATACTGGGCTAGGTAGCAGGAGGACTGAGATTACAGCAGAGAGGAGGTGGCAGAGAGCAGCAACATCCATCAGAACGGCCTGCCCCCCCCCCTCCCCCCAGGTGAGTATTATAAAAGTTGTTTTTATGTTATACAAAGCGGCCTGGGCTCCTATATACAGTATTCTGGAATGTTTGTATATAAGGGCCCACTGGTAATGGCTGCAGCTTATAGGGGCCAAATCTGGTGACAGGTTCCCTTTAAGCTGGGCGAGGAAGATGTGATGGATTTTGTACCCCATTAGTGTGCTGGAGTACAATTGTAAAAAAAATTGTTAATGAACTAAAACAGCTGGTATAACCCAAATCACGGCTGTAATACCAAATAAAAAAAGAACAACCAATGAATAAGAGACCAGTAAAAAGAAGTCACTATTACAACTTTTTTATTCCAGAAAACAGGCGCAAAAACAATAATAAAAAAAAAATAATTGCTGTACGCCCTTGTTGCAGGATAGTGCATTACAAATGAATGGTATCACATTGTGAGCCGTATGGTACCACACCAAGCAAATATTCCCAATTGTTTCTAACGTATCTTTTGTGGTCTTAGTACCCCACGGATCACAATGTGACCTTCTCCATCTGCGTTACACTGCGGTCACATTGGTGCACAGCAATCTACAGCCATTGAGTGCTTGTGAGGCCATAGTTGTTGTGTAGCCCCTGTATAAGGCTGCTTTCACACTGTTTTTTTAACACGCGTCATGAACTTTTTTTGCTATAAAAGTGGATTCTGTTTTTACCAAGAAAAAAGCATGCAAACGCATGTTATTTTGCAGGATCCTGCCACTTGAAGTTTATGGGCAGGCATTGAAGTCGTGATCGGGAGTGAGGGGAACTAAACGTGATAGACTGGGAGCCGGCATCTGACAGCTGCAGACGCTGGTAACCAAGGTAAACATCGGGTAACTAAGTGAAGTGCTTTGCTTGGATACCCGATATTTACCTTGGTTACGAGCGTTCGTAGCTGCTAGGAGCCGGGCTGCCTGCTCCCTGCACACGTAACCAAGGTAAACATCGGGTAACTAAGTGAAGCGCTTTGCTTGGTTACCCGATATTTACCTTGGTTACGAGCGCTCGCCGCTCTCAGGTGGGGCTGGGAGGGGGAGAGAGAGACTGATCACGCCAGGCTGGTTTCTGGGCATGCTCAGTAGAGCAAGCAAAATCCTGTCTATCAGCATGCCAGCGTTCACATGCGTTTGCAAAGTATAGTCAGGATCCAGTGAAAAACAGTATTTGGACGCAGCTCAAAAACGCTACAAGTAGCGTCTTTGAAAAAAGTTAAAGTGCAAGTCACTGAATCCTCACTATAACGCATGCAAACTCATGTGAACGCGTGTTGACGCGAGTCCATTGCAAATGTATTGAAATGAAAACGCATTTGCACTGAACCCGTTTTTGCGTTTAAAAATGACGCATGTTAAAAAAAACCGTATTGTGAAAGCAGCCTAATACGTTTGCATTTGCCATATATATACCCTGTATATCATAGACATCTGTTGTGTTTCCGGTGATGCACGGAGGCATATGGCAACATTATTGTCTCTGAGCACAGTCCCACGCCTCATGGTGTCTGGACGGTGTCCCCAATGAATGCGCTGTCCTCGCTCTCCTCTTTATGGCCATATTCCCACCAGAAATAGTTCCCTGCAACTTGTTCAAACACGAGTCTGTCTTCCAGATTGTTGTGTGTTTCCGCAGATTGGAATTTATGGTCTGGAGTAGAATTGGGAGCTGACTTTTTACTTGTGTATTATTTTCTTATGAACCACAACTTATGAACTTCCTTTGCTGATCTCCTTCAATACCATGATTGCCCACCCCATTGTCTAATTATTTCTCCGTATATAATCTTTTCAGCAGAGACACTATCCACAGCCCTATACAAGACCCCGTATGTGCGTGTATATGAGGGCGGTGATTGTGGCTGTTGCAGAGAACATGTGCTCTGTATAGACAGAAACCTCACAATAGGGGCCTCTATGAGCCTCGCTCAGCCAGGAGGGTGCGATCTCTGCGCTCGTCCTGTCACACTTCAGAGGCTCTCGCGGGAAGTGGATCTATACTCTGCACACACTGCTTCCAAGATCAAAGCCGCCTGTCCTTGGTGTAGACTGGTGAAGAGCTACCGGAATCCCCCTCCCCACTCCATAACAGATTGGTTTTCTGTGCTATAAGGAAATGACAAATCCAAATTTGTGAACTATTTTATCAAAATTGTTTCTTTGTGCACCATTCTTTAACTTGTGATCTGCTTCCCTTTTATTTGTGTAACGTGGCTCTAAACCACAACGGCTTCTCAATGAACTCCTATAAAACACATGTAGGCTTGCCAACCCTAGTTGCAAAACATGGTCCTAAAATTCGAGGATGTTAATTGGGTGATTTATTTTTATTTAAACAAGCTACTTCCTCCAATTGTTCTTGCTCCACGGATTCTGACTCTGCTCTTCTTTTTCTTCTGTGCCCCATTAGGCGGCTTTCACACTACGTCTTTTTAACATGCGTCCTGAACGTTTTTTTAACGCAAAAACGGATCCAGTGCAAATGCGTTTTCATTTCAATGCATTTGCAATGGACTCGCGTTAACATGCGTTCACCTGCGTTTGCGTGCGCTATAGTGAGGATCCAGCGACTTGCAGTTTTTTAACATCTTTCAAAAACGCTACTTGTAGCGTTTTTGAGTTGCGTCCAACTTCTGCAAATTGCTGGATCCTGACTAAACAGCATGCAAACGCATGTGAACGCTGGCGTGCTGATAGACAGGATCCTGCTTGCTCTACTGAGCATGCACAGAATCCAGCCCCGTGATCTGTCTCTCTCTCCCCCTCCCTCTCTCCTCCCTCTCTGTCTCTCCCCCTCCCTCTCCCCCACCTGAGAGCTGCGGACACTCGTAACCAAGGTAAATATCGGGTAACCACTTCTCTTAGTTACCCGATGTTTACGTTGGTAACGTGTGCAGGGAGCCGGCTCCTAGCAGCTGCAGACGCTTGTAACCAAAGTAAATATCGGGTATCCAAGCAAGTATACCCGATGTTTACCTTGGTTACGAGCCTCGCAGCTGTGAGATGTCTGCTCCCAGTCTGGCACGTTTAGTTCCCATCACTCCCGATCACATGACTCCAATGCCCGCCCCTAAACATCCAGTGACAGGATCCTGCAAAGTAACACATGCGTTTGCATGCATTTTTTGCTGTAAAAGCAGGATCCCCTTTTGCAGCAAAAAAACGTTCAGGACGCATGTTAAAAAGACGTAGTGTGAAAGCAGCCTTATTTCAAAGATATACACTCCAAAAATAATGGTGCAAATTTCCCCTTCAACCAACTGAGGGTGTACCCCAGAATTATATGTGGTTGTGGCCATGTCTTGATTTGACTAGCACCAAGGGAGCAAAAGCGATCAAAACGTGGCCACATTCTGTTCTGTACATCCAGTTGGCTCAAGGGATAATTTACACAGTTATTACGCCTAAGAAATAACTTTGGAATGGATGGGCACAGAAGAACAACAAAAGCTGTCCCAAAATCGGTGAAGCAGCACCAATTGTAAGAGGTGCTTGGTTAGAATTTTAAAATTCAATGGAAGGTTCTTTGTGGTTTTACCAATAAATCCGGCCATACATTAGATGGCCGTCGATTGAACGATGATTTGGCTGATGGCCAACAACCATCTCAGACGGCTCTCCTATACACGAGGGCTCGTTTGGCCAAGTTCTCCTGTGTTCTTTATGAGAAAGTGTCTGACACGTCGGCCAACGAGAACATTCTATTCTGCCGTCCGAATTTGGACTTCTGCCCCTAACCACAACATTCGTCTAATGTGTATGAGGCCTTTACTGAAATCTGCAAAATTTCTAAATGCAATTGGTTGCTAAAATTACTTTGTGTCCCTCTGGCTTCCTCTGACTTGCTGGTTGCATATTGAAAAGGGGGATGGGCTTTGCACTTCCTTCTGTGATTTTGTTCTTTAAAGTCCCCAACGCATTCTGATCCTAGGAGCTCTTTAAACATTTTTTTTACTGCACATACTTGGTTTGCCACTGATTTCTGTGGGATCCATAAAAGTCAAATATATAGACTTTTGTGAAGGTTGAGCATGCGCATCTCATGGAGCATACGCAACACTCGTGAAGTACAGCTCTTACATGGGAACCACTGCGCAAACTCTCAGGCGCGGGATTAAAACTTGATTGACCGGCCACTTCTTGGACTCGGGACACGTGGTATGGGTGCATTACCAACTCTGCGGCAGCACAATTCAAGTAAGTTAGAAAGGGATTAGATGGCAGAGAGGTTTCAGGGGAGGGGACACATTTAAGAACTCCAACTTTCCAGATAAACATGAACATTTTAACTTGTAAACCTCCAATGTTTTTACTTTTTTAACCAGTGTCTCCAGCAGAGAGATGAGCCTTGCCCTTGGGAGTTCGGGACGTGACAATGGAGGCTTGGTAGAGTTTCCCTTGTCCGTCTACTGATCCTTTTCTACACGTCTATCTGATTTTGAAGCCCACAAAATAGAGCCTTGATCTATCCTAGAAAGTTCCTCTAAATAATAGTCTTGGGGCCATTCAGGGCAGCGGAAGACAGACTGGTTTAGAAGTTTTTGTTTACCGTTTCTTTTGGATTTCAGGTCGAAAGGTAAATTGCTCATAAAAGCCATGAATGGGAATTGTCACTTAAAAGCTTTTATTGTATCGGGCACCCCTGGCCTTGTATATGGCTTCTCTGCCATTATCGTCTCAGACGGCTGCTCCGAGCCTAGATGCATTTGATAGAAGGAATGACCATGGAGTACAGCCGGCCATTGACGTGACCGATGCGCGACTAATTGGTTAGCTCACTATACTTTTTGACCAAAAGCTTTACAAATCCTTACAACCATGTACAGATAGGATGTCTGATAGAGCAGGAGGAAGTAAAAACGGAATGTCAAATAGCGGCATAACGTACAGGTCTGTGATAATCCGTAAATTACACCATACACATGGTGGCGCAAAAGTCTTAATATTTGGCATAAATGTATTTTTTACAACTACTTTTAAGCTATTGTCTATCGGGGTCACAGAATTATCTGCCATGTCTGAATTTGGACAGTCGCTTTTTTTTTTTTTTTGTCCTCCTCGAGATAAACAGCCACCAGATATTTCTGATGACTGCTCACTGAAGGAGCGCTCAGCCAAACAAGCACTCAGCCAAATGAGTGCTCCAGCATATGGGAGACATCGTAGAGGACAAGAGGATCTACTGCACCATCGTTCGGCCAGCAGCCATCTAATGTGTGTGGTGGCCTGTACTCTAGAAGTTGCTTGCTCAGTGTATTCCCCCCCACCCTCCCAAAATTCGACTTTGGGAGATAGATATTTCAAGATAATTCCTGAATATACGTAGTAGCCTACAAATAATGTAAGCTGCATCCTTTGCTACTTAAAGGGAATCTGTCAGCAGATTTTTGCTACCTCATCTGAGAGCAGCATGATGTAGGCAAAGACACTCTGAATCCAACAATGCATCACTTAGATTACTGGATGTAGCAGGTCTGACGCAATCGGGATTTTTAGATTTTGTCATGTAGCAGAGTCCAGAGAGCTGTCTCGCCCACACCAGGCTTTAAGTAGAGATTATATATTGACAGTGAGTTGTCAATCACAGTAGGGGGTGTGCTGGACCAGTTTCTAGTCCTGCAATTAGGGCCCTGCTGCTTAAACAGATATGGCAAATAGACAAAATATAGGTCTTTGACAACACAGGCAGCACTGGACTTCTTTTTTTTTTTTTTTTGTCATAAAAGGAAACTTGTCACCAGATTTTGGCCTTCTAAACTAAAACAAGCACCTTCAGCCGTGCCTCTGCTGCATTCTATAAAGGTGAACGTTACTCCCTCAAACCCCCCCCCCCTCCATAGACCCCAAAAATACCTTTAGAAAATCTTCCGCCCTGTATGTAATTTTGTCCGGCCCAGTCAGTGTCTGAATTTGTGCCTCCTGTCCCTCCTTTTGCCTTCCTCCTATTCTGATTGACGTGGATGACTTCTCTGACACCATCCACGTAGGTGTCCAAAATCGCCCTATTCCCGGCTCACGCAGGCACGCTTGGTGCTGCCCTGTTGCCGGCAGAGCTGAAAATATAGGTGTGCCTGCAGGAACCAGCAAGTTCTCTGAGCAGGTGCGAGATTTTGCCCAGTGATCTGGATGAAGCGGGTGACGTCCTCCACCTTGCTGGGCAAAATCCTGTGTCTGCGCAGAGAACTCGCTGGTTCGCGCAGGCACACCTATGTTTTCAACTCTACCCATAACGGGGCATAGCTAAGTGCACCTACACTAGCTGGGACTATGGAGATTTTGCCCACCTACATGGATGACTTCTCCACAGACAAGATGGACATGGTTTATTACCATGTTTATCTTCTCATAGAATCCTAGAATGGTAGAGTTGGAAGGGACCTCAAGGGACATCGGGTCTAATCCCCTGCGAGTGCAGGTTTTCCTAAATCATCCCGGCTATATGTTTATCCAGTTTCTCTATCTTGGTATGCAGCAGTACTTCTGCATACCAATTGAGAAAGCGGTTGCACTGACTGTTTCCTCCTGGATCTCTGCAGTCATGTGTTTACTGGGTTTAGGGAGGAAACAGTAGCCAGCTGGGCCTCAAACACTGTCCTCTCGGCTGTACAGACCATAGGTTGAATTTCCCCTGTAACTATGGATCATGCACCAGCCACAGTTACAGGGGGAAGTCGTTAATGCATTCTTTTTATTGTTAAGTTAAAATTCCCCCCCTTTGTCCGATATATTTTAAAACCTTATGGGGGCACAATTTTGTGAAATAAAGTACAAATAAACAAAGTCATCATCAGTCTTTCATAACTTTTTCAATTCTACCTCATAGTTTTGTTTTGTTTTTTTGTCCCATATATCAAACAAATTAGTACGGAAAGGGGAAAGCAATTTAAAATGTTTTTAGCCGTTCTTTGTAGTTATAAAAAAATAACAGGAAAAATACATGCATTTCCTTTTTTTAAAAAATAATTTGACTATTGGAATGAGAGGTGTAAACGCACCTTATGACTTAAAACTAAGCAAACAGTAAGGAAAAGCCAAGATTCACAGGAGACTTCCCCTATATAAACAACGCCCCTTTCCTGGTGAAGCCCCCTCTTCATTAGCGCTGCACGGGCTCATACTTCAGGGCTCGGTTTCGCTCTCCCCGTACTGTATGCCGTATTGTTTTCAACAGCAGAAAATGAAATCAGATTATAAATTGCGATAATGTATTCTGGAGATTAAAATGCATGAGCGAGCACATCTAGGTTGGATGAGATCGGAATCTGCAGGCTAATAAATACAAAAGATGGAGGAATGCGGCATACAGCATATTGAAATGGAATGATGAAAAGCCGCATTGTGGTGGTCTCCTTCACCGTGGTGGGGGAGGGAGCTAATCTATGAATTTCAATGTAGGACTGATGCTGGAGCAGCAATTAAATGGATGATATCAAGTGACTAATCTGTTAGTTTAGTCAAATATTTGCAGCTTTTACCTTTTAATTAAAGAGAATAAAGGGACAGGATAAATGTCCCTTTTTTATTGTCCGTGTCTGGACGTGGGGCTTGTGAATAGGGGGTGAACCTGCACATGGCAGCCATCAGATTAACCCCTCGAGTGTAAACAAAAACAAACTTCAGGACCTTGTGTATAAACATTAATGGGATTTTTATTTTTGGAGTTGAGGTTTTTTTTGTTTTTTTTTTGTAAGATTCATTTAATTCAGGATTTGGTGTTTAGACTTGAGAAAGAAGGACATCCCTGCATCATTTATAACTCCTCTTGGGTTCTTCTCACTGCGTCTGATAAATATATATTATTATTATTATTATTATTATTATTATTTATTTATATATATAATATATTTATTTATTTTATATATATATTATATAAATATTTATTTTATATTATATAATATTGTATATTATTATATATATCTGTATATATACGGTAAATCTCTATGTATTTCTGAAACTGGGTCTGTATTGTCCGACAAAACAATGCATATATTAATAATTCAATTTTATTGTACTAAAAATAAAAATTAAAGTAATCTATCTCCTCTAGGCAGTGCAGTTACTATGTATGTATGAAAATAAATATTTATAGGTTATATGTGTTTGGGAATGAAAAATAAAAAAAAAAACCCACAAACAGTATGCTCCAGTGCGATTTCACGTGGCCAGATTGTCACGGGTGTTTCACAGATAGCCCTGTAGTTTCCGGCTGTAGAAGGTCGCAGCGTTTGGCTACATAAGCTGCTCTCTAACTTTCCCTTTTTTTCCTGCTTGGGGTTAATCCCTTTCTCTTTAGGACCCTGCGGATTTCCTCACCTTTTCAGCTGTTAATCATCAGCACTTCCCTTTGTGTCTTTAAATACTCTCATTCCCCTTTGCTCTCTGCTGGTGATAGGTTTAAAACCCTTTTACAGGTCTTAAGTGCAAGCAGTCAGCTTGTATTAATTTGGAGTAACTTTGTTGTTGTTTCATTTCCTCCCCCTCAGTCATCTGGAGATAAGTGAGGCTAGTTTCACACTTGCGTTGGACGGGATCCGTAGCATTGCGTTGTGTGACGCATGCAACGGTTGAGTTGCATATAGTGGCACAACGGATGCTATGGATCGTACAAAATAACGCAATCCGTTATAGGTTTTTTTCCTTGACTTTACACATCTTAGTATGCGCAGTTGTGTAAAGACGGATGCGTTAACGAAATCCGTCAAATGACGCATTCTAATGGAATCCGCCACCATAGGCGTCCATTATAAAAACAACGGACGCCGACGGATTCCTGCAGGTTGCGTTTTTTTTTTACACTCCGCCAAGCGCAGAAAAACGCTACATGCTGCGTTCCATCCGCCCGACGCAGCGTCAAAATAACGACGCATCGTCCAGCGGATACAACGCAGACACTTGCGTTACAGTGCGTCGTCCATACAAGTCTATGGAGAATAGCGCAGTGCGTTAACGGACTGCGCTATTCTCCATAGTGACGGAATGCGCTGAACGCAAGTGTGAAAGTAGCCTTATTAGTTTACTTTACCCTGTGTGCATTTCCTTCTGTGTTCTTAACCCCTTCACGACCATGGACGGATATATCCGTCATGGAGCGTGTCCCGCAGGCGGCGGTCGGCACACATATATCAGCTGTTTTCAACAGCTGACATGTGTGCCTGCATGTTGCGAGTGGAATCGCTTCCACTCGCAACATTTAACCCCTTAAATCTCGCTGCCAAAGTCTGGGAGCAAGATCTATATGTGCGCGGCCATGTTTTTTACTTACCGCCGCCCCCACCGGAAGTCACGTGCGTGATCACGTGACTTTCGGTGGTTGCCATCGTAGCACAGGGTCATGTGATGACGCCTGCAGCTATGAAGTTTCACTTTCGTTTTCCCTCGGCCGAAAGCAGAGAGAAACAGGAAGTGACTGAATCTGCTGTTTACAGCTGTATAGCTGTGATCAGCAGATAGATAAGAGCGATCGGATTGCTGATCGATATAGCCCCCTATGGGGACTAGTAAAAAAATTAAAAAAAAAGTTTTAAAAAATAAAAAAAAACAAACCTAAAAGTTCAAATCACCCCCCTTTCCCCCCATTGAAAATTAAAGGGTTAAAAAAATAAATAAATATACACATTTGGTATCGCAGTGTTCAGAAATGCCCGATCTATCAAAATATAAAATCAATTAATCTGATTGGAATTTTTTTGCCACTACGCCGCAAGTTTTGCGCAAAATGCAATAATAGGCGATCAAAACATAGCATCTGCGCAAAAATGGTACCATTAGAAACGACAGCTCGAGACGCAAAAAATATGCAGTCACTGAGCCATAGATCCAGAAAAATGAGAACGTTACGTGTTTCGGAAAATGGTGCAAAACGTGCGCTACTTTTATTGGACAAGCTTGTGAATTTTTTTTTTAACCCCTTACAGATACAAGTAAACCTATACATGTTTGGTGTCTACAAACTCGCACCGACCTCAGGCATCATACCCACACATCAGTTTTACCATATAGTGAACCCCGTGAATAAAACATCCCAAAAACTATTGTGCCATCACACTTTTTTTGCAGTTTTCCAGTACACCATATGGTAAAACTTATGGTTTCATTTAAAAGTACAACTTGTCCCGCAAAAAACAAGCCCTCATATGGCAAGATTGATGGAAAAATAAAAAAGTTACGGCTCTCGGAAGAAGGGGAGCAAAAAACAAAAACGGAAAGTGCCCCGGGGCTGAAGGGGTTAAGGCCCTGTGCGCACTAGGCCGTTTTACCCGCGGTTTTGCTGCAGAAATTTCTTGAGAAATGTTTGAAATCTTTCTGCAGACATTTCCCAGCAAAACCTATGGGAAAAAAAATATCTGTGCGCACACTGTTTTTTTCCTCAAGAAAATTCTTTGTGAAGAATTTCTTAAGATTTCTTGAGAAAATGAGCATGTCACTTCTTTTCCGCAGGTACCTGCGGTATACCCCCGGTATTTCACTCCATTCACTGTAATGTAATTGCGAAATTCCGGGGGTATACCGCAGGTAGCAAATGATGTGCGGTATACCCCCGGTATAGCCGCGATTTACCTGCGGTAATGCTCATCGCTGCCTGCGGTTTTGCAGGGAGTGATGTCATTATGACAGAAGAGGAAGCGGAGCAGAGTAAACACACACACGTCACACTTCCTGGACGCCGCACAGAAGCACTTCCGTGTGACCTCCAGGTGCCCGTGCAGTCTGTGTCCCGCTCCGGCCCCGCGGCTGCCTTGCTTGCAGTGTGTCAGTGTCTGCCCGCAGTATCACCTGCTTGTCACACTGCAACGCAGGCAGACACTGACACAGCAGTGCGTGCAGCCGCGGGGATGCCAAGCGCTGCTGTCAGGAGGTGAGATGAGATCATTACCTGCTGTGACGATCTCCTGCAGTCCTGCCATCAGCGCTGTCACTGCCGTCTATGCCAGTCTCGCGAGTGGCCCGAGACTGTCACTAGTGGTGATGTCACGGGCTCTCTCGATACTGCTGACAACCCGGCGGGCATAGAAGTCAGTGACAGCGCTGATGGCAGGACTACAGGAGATCATCACAGCAGGTAATGATCTCATCTCACCTCCTGATGGCAGCGCTCGGCATCCCCTGCAGTGACCTGGGCTGACCTATTGATGTTAGCTCAGGTCACTGCATTACTCTCCCAGCCAATGGGGAACCTTCTGTTCTTCACTTACTGGGACAGTGACTATGAGAGTGTTTTTTCAAATAAAACTTTTTTTGTCTATTTTGTATTTCTTACTGACTGGGTTGGTGATGTCAGGTATCTGATAGACGTGTGACATCACTAACCCCAGGGCTTGATGCCAGGTGACATTACACATCTGGCATCAACCCCATATATTACCTCGTTTGCCACAGCACCAGGGCAACGGGATGAGTTGGGGCGAAGCGCCAGGATTGGCACGTCTAATGGATGCGCCACTTCTGGGGCGGCTGCGGCCTGCTATTTTTAGGCTGGGGAGTGTCCAATAACACTGGACCTCCCTAGTCTGAGAATATCAGACCCCAGCTGTCCGCTTTACCTTGGCTGGTGATCCACTATGGGGGGGACCCCACGTTTTTTTGTTTTAAATTATTTATTTAATGTAAAATAACAGTGGGGGGTGCCCTCTGTTTTTGATTATCAGCCAAGGTGAAGCTGCCAGCTGTGGTCTGCAGGCTGCAGCTGTCTGCTTTACCCTAGCTGGCTACAAAAGATGGGGGGACCTCACGTCATTTTTTTTTTTTTTTAATTATTTATTTATTTTTTTGGCTAAATACAAGGCTAGGCACCCTTTAGTGCCACATGAAAGTCACTAAAGGGTGCCAGCTTAGAATATGCAGGGGGGTGGGACATTATATAGGTCTTTTTCATCTATCTATTCATCTATCCATCTTTCCCTCTGTCCATTATCTGTCTATCGATTATCTATCTATTATCTATATTATTTATTGCAGTTCAGCATAAAAAAAACCGCAGGGAGCAACCTGCGGAAAAACCGCGGCAAAAACGCATGCGTTTTTCCCGCGGTTTTGGTGCGGTTTTTTACCGCAGGTGCGGTAATCTTCAACTCCCAGAAGTTTCTCAAGAAATTTTCTTGAGAAAAATCACTTTTCTAGTGCGCACATAGCCTTAGAGCTTAGTGGGGTTGACTAAGCGCTAATCTTATCCGTTCCCTACCTAGGGCCTATTTCAGAATCGGCCAGGGTCGGGTATCCTGCTCGGTGCATGGATGTGAAACCTATCTAGGGCAGTGAGGGAAGCCAGGGCCAGCGGTAGCGTTGGGCAGGGGTCACAATCTCTCTTCCCTAGACACAGGGTTCCCCTTCAATTTTGCTGTTCGCTCTTTTAGAAGGTGCTTTCAACTGCTGCCGAGACAAGATGTATTGTCTATTTATAATCTGAGTAGGGGAATTTCTGTCTGACAACTAGAGTGGCAGCAGAGGGGGGGAATTCCTATACTCTTGTTTGATCTTGGCTGAGCAGCTGAAAGAAGCTTGTAAAGGAGCATGAACTAGCTATATGAAACTGCACTGCAGCATGGTGTTTGGGAGAGAAGAAAGCAAAGTAAGGAGTAATTATTAACTTTGAAATGCCTGATAAAAAAAAAATTAGTCTTTTAATAACTACTAGGTCCTCTGGATCCCCCACCAATCCTAAGAATAAAGGATAATCCACGTTATTTCTCTTGTTTTTTTTCCTCTCTGCTCACTCTCGATTTCCTGGCTTTATGGGAAATGCTACCGGACCTTTTAATGAAGCTGTAGCTGGTGGCTGGGAATAGAGCGAGGGGAATAGGGGGGTGCAGCTATTAAGCAGGAGTGGGGGCTATTCCAGAGGTTAGCACTATAGTGGGGAATTAACTTTTAATGGAAGTTCAAAAAGTTAAAATTCTGCTATCCAAGTTATCCCCAAAATGTCAGGTATTGCGTAACACTCTAATAAGGCTATGTGCCCACGCTGCGGATTTACCGCGGATTTTGCCGCGGATTTGCCGCGGATTTACCGCGGATTTCCCGAAAATCTGCAGCAGCGGCACTTCCATGCCATTTCAATGGCATTTTGGAAATGCTGTGTCCATGCTGCGGATTTGCCGCGGATTTTGATGCGGAAAAATCTGCAGCATGTCAATTATTTGTTGCGGATTTTGGTGCGGATTTGGGTATAGAATGGGGGAAAAAAAAAAAAATCCGCGGCAAATCCGCGGGTGCGGATTTGCCGCGAAAGTCGCGGATTTTCATGCAGAAAAATCCGCAGGTACATTCTACCGTGGACACATAGCCTAAGAAGTCTTGTTATAGCTGTGTGAAGGGGCTGTATGCTTAAAGGGAACCCGTCAGGTGCAATATGCACTCAGAACCACGAGCAGTTCTGGGTACATATTGCTAATCCCTGCCTAACCGTCCCTGTATACACTAGCATAGATAAAGAGATCTATAGAAAAAGTATTTCCAGAGATCTTTTATCATATGCTAATGAGGCCAGAGACTAGTCTCAAGGGTGTTACTTCCCTTGGCTAGTCGGCCCCTTTAGCATGTAAGTACGTCCCTGTGGGCATGCTGACATGCTAATGGATGCACAGTGAGGCATGGTCGCTCTCACCTCTGCTGCCACTGCAGGTTTGCACAAGATCAGAACGTCTCCGGACTTCCGGTCATGCGCACTACACCAGTTTAAAGCCAGGAGGCGTACATCTGGCTTCATAGTGTGCATAACCGAAAGTTCGGGACTTCTGATCATGTGCTCTGAGCCGAAAACTAGTGGTGGCAGCAGAGGTGAGAGCGACCATGCCTCTGACTCTGTGCATACATTAGCACGTTGGCACGCCCACAGGGACGTACTTGCATGCTAAGGGCTGTTTCACACAACTGGTTTTTCGCCGTATTGGCGGATCTGGCGCACTCCAGTACAGTGTGATACACTATGGCATTGCGGCAACTTCTGGGTTACATGCTCCGGTCACATGACTGCATGTGACCGGAGCTTGTCGCGCTGCCATTGTACTCTATAAACTGTACTTGGGTGCGCCAGATCCGCCAATCCAGTGAAAAGCCGGATGTGTGAAACTGTCCTAAGGAGGCCGACTAGCCAAGGGAAGTAACACCCTGGGAGCTACTCCCTGTGCTC
This sequence comes from Anomaloglossus baeobatrachus, assembly GCF_048569485.1. Taxonomy (NCBI): domain Eukaryota; kingdom Metazoa; phylum Chordata; class Amphibia; order Anura; family Aromobatidae; genus Anomaloglossus; species Anomaloglossus baeobatrachus. The sequence continues at coordinate 196,031,271 of NC_134360.1, read as the reverse complement.
ATTAGCATATGATAAAATATCTTAAGAAATACTTTTTCTAAAGATCTCTTTATCTATGCTAGTGTATACAGGGACGGTTAGGCAGGGATTAGCAATATGCACCCAGAACTGCTCGTGGCTCTAGATGCATATTGGACCTGACAGGTTCTCTTTGATTCTATCATTCTTATCTGATCCTTATAAAATAAGTTACCAGAACCAGGAGTAAAGCCAGAAAAAAATACATAACTCTGCCGGGTCAGTTCCCGTCCCAATGGCCTCCTAATGGGTAAAGATGAAGCTGCCGCTAGCACTTGTTCTATGAAAATCAGCCCTGGGAAGTTTTTTTAAAAAAAAACCAAACCCCAATAAGAAAGCAATATTTCAGCCCAAGTGTAGGGTCTTTCTCTGAAACGTTTGCAGTATTTTCTTATGTAATAAAGCTGATTTTTCTGGTAACAGATACAGTTCTTCTCCTGGGGTAGATCAGGGGGCATAGTTTGTGGTCCTGTATATGCGACCTTGTGTAGGAGCCTCTATGGCTAATTTGCCATTTAATTTTCTGAATCCTCTTCCGTCATACTGATTGATGGTGTGACTTGTATAGAGCAGCCTTTTCCCCCATAGTAGTAGAGTACCTGTATTTACCATCAAGATGTCCAATATTTGTTGTGTTATGTATAGATTGTTATCTCCAGAATGTTGTCATGTTTCTTAGAAGTAAAATGCTTGAAATTTCAAGTAAATTCCAAAAATGACGACTTTTTTTTACCTTTCAAGGATTTTTGCTAAATGACTAATTGTGTAATGTAAATTTCAATAGTCCTCGGCACATTTCTTAGTAGAACGAATGGGATAGAAGCAAGAGACCTGCGCAGTCTCCGGATTGTCCCCGTCCTCGCTGGGTTATTATGTCTCAGTCTATATCCCATGCTGGTATATATTTGTGTATGCGGGGTCTCTATCTCGGGCGATGTGGGTCTGTACACGTATAATGAGAAGTAAGAACACCAAGTGAAACTTTTCTATCTCAAGGTCTTTAATCTGAAATGTTGCCATTTTTAGGGAATGCCTTTCTCTGCGCTTGTTGGGTCTTGTGTAGGAGCCTCCATTATAGATGTTGCCAAAATTTGCTGGGATCCTCTCTGATGGGTACAATGGGGAACTTTTATCCCACTACATGGCAGCAGGTTTACTAGTCCTTCAATGATAATCTTCTGATGATAAAACATTTTATTTTATATTTTTTTTTTAATCAAAACTGTACCAAGCAGTCAAGTGAGTGACACCTCTTTGGAATCAGGATCTCTGCCCCTACATCATATTGCTCTGTTTAGGTGGCAAAAACCTGCTGACAGATTACCTTTACAACCATGGGAATCCAGCCTTATAGGGGTTGGACACTTTTTTTTTTTTTTTTTTTACCAAATTTTGAGGACATGATTTTGTGGCACTTATACAGATGCATGACCACTTCGATTCGTATGGAATTGATGATGCCCTACAACTTTGTAATTCACTTTTTTTCTCTATCTCGTTCTGTTTTCGAGATAAAAGTGCTAACTCCGTTGTTTTCCACCAGGTGGCGCTATAGGTGGTTTCATTGGGTAGCGCGTGGCTACTTTACTATACCTAGACACCACTTCTATGCCTATAGCTGCCGGTGTTCTCAAGGTAATGGTGGTGGACAGGATATGGGTGGACACACTGTATAGTAGCAAAGTGGTTGTCACTTCTCCACAAGTCATCTCAAGTGACAAATTTTTATTTTGCTCTGCACGATTGATTACACATCAGGGTCCTGAGCTGAGGCGTTCATGTATTTATGGAGTAAAAAAAGGGGTTTGCTCCATCACCTGCAAAGACCCTTATCTTTTCCCTGTAGTGGACAAATAATAAAGCGTGGGACAAAACATTGTAACCTCGGGTCAGTGCCCTCAGACCAGACGCATTTGTCTCTGGGAGGGTATGACCCCAACTCCATATGGGAACCCTGGAAACCGCTCCTTACTCACTGCGAGGACCCTGATGGTCTGAGAAAGGAATGCCTGTATGTTATGGTGTCGATCTTTAAATTTATCACTTGTATATTCACTCGGATCAATGGTGAAAAACCTGGACAGCTGCCATCCAGACACTTCAGGGTCACAGCACTTTCAGTGGATGGTTTGTTAGTGAGATAATTGTACTTAAGGATTGGATAAAGTTTGGATAAACAATAGGTTTTTTTGTTTTACTTTTTAAAATCTTTTTTTAAGGCCTCTATCACAGGTCAGTATTTTGTATCGGTGTTTAGATGCCAAAACCAGGAATGGAACTTAAGGTGGTGTCACACACAGCGACAACGACGTCACTGCTACGTCACCATTTTCTGTGACCTTGCAGCGACGTCCCGTCGCTGTGTGTGACATCCAGCAACGAGCTGGCCCCTGCTGTGAGGTCGCCGCTCATTGCTGAATGTCCAGCTTCATTTTTTGGTAGTCGCTCTCCCGCTGTGACGTACAGATCGCTGTGTGTGACAGCGAGAGAGCGACGAAATGAAGCGAGCAGAGAGCAGGAGCCGGCATCTGGCAGCTGCGGTAAGCTGTAACCAAGGTAAACATCGGGTAACCAAGGTGGTTACCCGATATTTACCTTCGTTACCAGACTCCGCCGCTCTCACGCTGCTAGTGTCGGCTCCTGCTCTCTGCACATGTAGCTGCAGGACACATCGTGTAATTAACCCAATGTGTACTGTAGCTAGGAGAGCAGGGAGCCAGCGCTCAGTGTGCGTGGCTCCCTGCTCTCTGCACATGTTGCAGCACTGTCGTTATGATCGCTGCTTCGGCTGCTGTTTGACAGCTAAGCAGCGATCATAACAGCGACTTACAAGGTCACTGCTACGTCACAGAAAATGGTGACGTAACAGCGACGTCGCTGCCGTTTAGTGTGACCCCAGCTTTAGGGTAAGTTCACACAGTGCGTTTTTTGCGGCATTTTTCGAGTGCATTTTTGGCCTCAAAACTGCATGACTTTGCTTCCTCAGCAAAGTCTGAGTTTTCATTTTTGCTGTCCGCACACAACTTTTTTTTAAGCTGCGTTTTTGAGCTTTTAAAAAAAAAAATGGACATGTCAATTCTTTCCTGCGTTTTTCTGCGTTTTCCTCCCATGCAATGCATTAGAAAAACGCAGAGATCAAAAACGCAGCAAAACGCAGCCAAAAATGCACCAAATTGCAGTAAAACCGCATGCGTTTTTTGCCGCGGGTGTGTTTTTAGCGGCCAAAAACGCAGCGTCAAAAAAATGTAGCCTTATAGAGAAGAACAATAATTGAAAGACTGACACCTGTTCTGTGTTTTGGAGACACTCTTGGTTTTGGCATCCAACCGCTGGCGGAGTGCGCTGACGGGTGAAAGATGTCTCCCATCAAGCATATCTGTGATGTTATTGGTGGGCAATAATAATAATTGATAAAGGAAGCTGCCAGCAGCGGATCTTGATGATTTGCCAAAATGCTTTCAGTGCAGCATAACATTCCTCAGACGATTATTAATTTCTGCATGTGGCGCTTATTCATAATACTGAATAAATAAAAAAAATTTTTTTTAAATGTTTCCAGTTTTTCATCATTTGCATATCATTAACATGTCTATCCATCCCGTAATTTCCATAATTCCACGACTTTGCCTCCTTTCAGTGTTGAGTAGTGGTACATTCGCACCTGATGATCAATGGACTAAATTTTGACTAATTTGAGGATTATTTTTTTTTCTGTATATGCTCATGTTTAACTAAGACAGTTTGTACATATATGGTTCTTTTAAACCAGTTTTTCAGGTCCGTTTTGAAGGGATTGTGCCCTTTACCAACCAGACTTGTTTACAGGTGTGATCCTATTGTGTTACTCAGACTCAGTAGGATAGTATCTAAACTGCAGAATTTAGGGTAATCTTCAACTTTTTTGTACAAAAATATTTGCTTGCAGCAGACTCTATGCGAAAATCTCCACCAGTGCCCTAATCTGATTGAGGCTTGCAGATATCAATGGGTATTAGAAAAAAAAATAACCCAATAAGGTGTTTTTAACACATTTTTAGACACAGAAAATTGTGCAACAGGTCAGCTATATATGGACCTTACTTTAGAAACCATTGTTTCTTTTGTAGGCCATTGTTTCCTCTTTCCATGAATGGCTGGTGTGTGCATGATCTGCACGGTCGGTTCCCTCTCCGATGGTTTCAGGTTTAGTTTCTGCTTGCAGGAGGTTATCGATTCTGGCACAAGTCAAACTCCCCCTTCCGAATTTCCGCAGATTAGTGTAGGCCACCAGATTGTGTATATCTCTGAATAACTAGACTGGGCTTAGGTTATAAAAAGTGTCTCTTTTATCAATGTGAAACAAACATGATGCTTTGTCCATTGTTTCTTTATCTGTGCTGTAGATGGCTTCTTTACAGATGGACGGCAACGCAAGAGACAACCCGTACCAGCCGGGTGAAATGTGCCGAGATCAGGGCTACTATGGACTACGGCGGCATCTTTTCTGTTTAGCACCGCACAACTTTTGTTTGTTGTTGGTGCTTATGTGTTCTTTTTGTTTTGATTTTTCATTATTTCCTTCGTGCATTGGTGTCTTCAGTTTTCCTTTTGTATAGGTACATGAGGCCAGATTGGATCATATGTAGAATGTGGCCAAACTAGTTGCATGTTATCTCTTTGGCACAAGACGCCGCACTACCTGATCCAACGCTTGGCTCCTGCGGATCCGAAATTCCTCTGGTTTCATTTGTTTGATTAATGTGGTCTATGTGTTTGCACCGATCATGTTAATCACATAACGCCTTTCCGTAGCTCAGTAAGGCTTTATTTTTTCAGTTCTGTTACATCCACATTTCATCCATTTGTATCCAATCCATAATTTAATAAAAAAACTGAATTTGTTACAAATTGAGCAAAAAAACAGATCCACATTTTGGTTTGTGTTTTGCTTCCCTTTCTGATTTTTTTATTTTTAGGTGTCTCTGATCTTCTAGTGTTCTGTGCATGAGTAGTGCTCAAATGGATCCATTAAAGGCAGTTTGTCAGCAGGTTTTTGTTATGCAATCTTTGACTGAACTGGTTAGGCCTGTTTCACACATTAGTTTTTTTTTTCATTTTGTGACTGATGCGACAGATCCTGTATAAAAAAAAAACAAAAAAAAACAGATCCATTGTACCATTTGTCCCTGACCAGCATTGATTTTACACTACTTCTGGGCAAGCTTTGTTATAAAAAATGGAATCTGACAACGGATTCGTCATTTGACGGCTGACGATGGATCCTGTGCCCATAGGCTTCCATTACAACAAATGACGGTTGACGACGGATCCTGTGCCCATAGGCTTCCATTACAACAAACGACGGATGACGATGGATCCTGTGCCCATAGGCTTCCATTACAACAAACGACGGATGACGATGGATCCTGTGCCCATAGGCTTCCATTACAACAAACGACGGATGACGATGGATCCTGTGCCCATAGGCTTCCATTACAACAAACGACGGATGACGATGGATCCTGTGCCCATAGGCTTCCATTACAACAAACTACGGTTGACGATGGATCCTGTGCCCATAGGCTTCCATTACAACAAGCGACGGATGACGATGGATCCTGTGCCCGTAGGCTTCCATTACAACAAATGACAGTTGACGATGGATCCTGTACCCATAGGCTTCCATTACAACAAACGACGGTTGACACTGGATCCTGTGCCCATAGGCTTCCATTACAACAAACGGCGGTTGACGATGGATCCTGTGCCCATAGGCTTCCATTACAACAAACAGCGGTTGACGATGGATCCTGTGCCCATAGGCTTCCATTACAACAAGCGACGGATGACGATGGATCCTGTGCCCATAGACTTCCATTACAACAAACGACGGTTGACACTGGATCCTGTGCCCATAGGCTTCCATTACAACAAACGGCGGTTGACACTGGATCCTGTGCCCATAGGCTTCCATTACAACAAACGGCGGTTGACACTGGATCCTGTGCCCATAGGCTTCCATTACAACAAACGACGGTTGACACTGGATCCTGTGCCCATAGACTTCCATTACAACAAACGACGGTTGACACTGGATCCTGTGCCCATAGGCTTCCATTACAACAAACGGCGGTTGACGATGGATCCTGTGCCCATAGGCTTCCATCACAACAAACGACGGATGACGATGGATCCTGTGCCCATAGGCTTCCATTACAACAAACGGCGGTTGACGATGGATCTTGTGCCCATAGCCTTCCATCACAAGAAACGACGGATGACGATGGATCCTGTGCCCATAGGCTTCCATTACAACAAATGACGGATCCGTCGCGGTCTGTTTTTTTTTCGACGCACACAAAAAGTGTTACTGTGGACGTTACTTCCGTCACATTTGTTGACTGATCCGTTGTACGACGCATGAAACATGAGGCCATCCGTCGCTAATGCAAGTCAATGAGAAAAAAAAACGGACCCAGCACTGGATCCGTTTTTTTTTTTCACATTTTGTGACTGATGCCCAAAAACGGATGTGTGGAAGGGGCCTTAGTGTAGTTTTCATAGAATCCTTCTTTCTCTGCCGTAGATGTATCGGAGGTCAGTATTCTGCTCTGTGTATAACAAGCTGCCACTCATTGGTGGGGGTGGGGTTGGACCAAGATGTGTAACCAAGGTAAATATCGGGTATCCAAGCAAGTTACCAGATGTTTACCTTGGTTACGTATGCAAGGAGCCCGGCTCCTAGCAGCTGCAGACACCCGTAACCAAGGTAAATATCGGGTAACTTGCTTGGATACCTGATGTTTACCTTGGTTACATGTGCAGGGAGCCTGGCTCCTAGCAGCTGCAGAAGCTCATAACCAAGGTAAATATCGGGTATCCAAGCAAGTTACCCGATGTTTACCTTGGTTACGAGCCTCCGCAGCTGTCAGATGCCGGCTCCCAGTCTCACGTTCAGTTCCCCTCACTCCTGATCACATGACTCCAATGCCTGCCCATAAACTTCAAGTGACAGGATCCTGCAAAATAACACATGCGTTTTTCTCTGCAATAATAGGATCCGCTTTTGCAGCAAAAAAACGTTCATGACGCATGCTAAAAAAACGTAGTGTGAAAGCAGCCTTAGAGGTATCCGCTTTGTTGGCTGAGGCCCCGCCCCTTGTCACATGGGTATGACCTCACACAGGTCCTGCAAGTGAAAAAGTGAATCCATGGTATAATAGTTACGTTAATTCTAACGGGGAAGGGATAACTACGAATACCCCTCCCCCCAGATATTATCTGATCCTTAGCTGCTGATTTTATTAACTTTACTTTCTTGGATTTCAAAACCTAAACCTCTTCGCTGACCACTACAGGTATGTATAGAATCAGCCTGATAGCGCCAGTATAGCCCTGTATGTATAGAATCAGCCTGATAGTGCCAGTATAGCACTGTATGTATAGAATCAGCCTGATAGTGCCAGTATAGCACTGGCTTTAGGTTATATACGACAATCCTGGTGATTGGTTCCCTTTAAATATGTTTATGGGCCGTTACTTGTGGGTTATGAGAAGAGGTAAATCTACAGGTCACTTTTTGCTGCAGGAAAACTTGATATTGAAACCTGATTATGTCTCTTTGTGCTGAATATTCTTCGACGGCTTTACTATAGAAATACTAGAGGTCTCCTAATCACCTGGAACATGAGTAGAAAATGGAAAATTCCTAGAAAGTAAGCCTAGGTCTGTGGGGTTTTGTCTCGCTGATGCTGGTCATGCTATGGCTGGCAGGAATGTGTATGTACATGCGTCTTGTAAATGATTTCCTGTATTCTTCCTATGTCTTCAGCTGCGTGCAGACACTAACGTCGCCCTCCGTTGTGGTTTATTGTGTGCGCCTTTATCAGGAGGTGACGGCTAAGTAACGTCCCGAGCTGGCAAGGGAGCGAGACTCGCCTGGTATACAGTACATTCAATCATGCCCAAATGGTGCCTGGCAGAGTGCGCCAACCTTTTTTCTTTAAAAGCTTTGGCCTATTGTCCACTTCACATTTCATAAAACAAATGTCAAATTATGTCTGTGAGTGTGCGCTGACACGGTTTTGGGTCACTGCTCCGTTTAAAGACTCGCCCCTATTGTTGGCTGGCCAGAACCTGGCCTGTGAATTTGAGAAGCTGACATTTTTTAAGTGGACTTTTTTTTTCTTTTCCAAAGAATAATGGAGCTGGTTTATTAATCTGTGTGTGACCGAAAACTGGAACAAATAGCTCAACGTGCGGTGTATTAATCAATGCATTGTGGAAATTTTCACCCAAAATGCAAATAATGCACTCATCCGCCATAATTTTAACCCCACTGACAGGTGTGAAGTATTGATATCTCATTATATAGAAGTGGGGTATATTGGATAGCAAAAGAACAGTTGGTTCTTGTAGCTGAGGGCGCGATTCATCAATACTGATGTCGTTCACTGCTTGATGAGGGAGGTGCTGGAGCCAGAGATTCACCCCTCTTCACTAATCTGGAGCGCCTGACGAGTGTTGTGCGCCTACATGCCGCCAGAAATCTCTCTTTACTCAGGTACTGGAGTAAGATGTCTTGCATCCGCCACATCTCATCACGAATTAGAGGAGCTGTTGCGTCACACCCCTGCCCTGCTCCTGTTGAAGGCAGGAGAAACTGGCATGAAAACGCCAAAGGTTGCAAAATTTAAGCATGACTGCGAAATGCGCCTAAATTTTGCGACTTTTTTTATGCTTATTTACTTCAGAATTCTGGCTTCAAAGCTATCGTGACTCTTTGCCCAATGTCTTAGAAGTGGGAAAAGTGGCCAAGAGTAAGCTACTTTGAAAAGATCCAAATTGTGATGTCAAGATAACTGGATGAGAGCAACTTCAAAATGGCAGGTCTTGTGGAGTGTTCATGGTGAGTACCTGCCATAAGTCATCCATGGAAGGACAATTAGTGAAGCAGTGAAAGGATCATGGGCACCCAAGGATTGAAGTGTGATGACAGGGGCCAGGCTTCTACGGCGGCCTGTGTGTTCAGGTCTCTGTGGTGGCGTCACCTGGGACCGTGCTTCTACGGCAGCCTGTGTTCAGGTCTCTGTGGTGGCGCCGTCTGGGGCCAGGCCTGTGAGGTGGCGTCGCCTGGGGCCAGGCCTGTGAGGTGGCGTCGCCTGGGGCCAGGCCTGTGAGGTGGCGTCGCCTGGGGCCAGGCCTGTGAGGTGGCGTCGCCTGGGGCCAGGCCTGTGAGGTGGCGTCGCCTGGGGCCAGGCCTGTGAGGTGGCGTCGCCTGGGGCCAGGCCTGTGAGGTGGCGTCTCCTGGGGCCAGGCCTGTGAGGTGGCGTCGCCTGGGGCCAGGCCTCTGGGGTGGCGTCGCCTGGGGCCCAGGCCTCTGAGGTGGCGTCTCCTGGGGCCGGGCCTCTGAGGTGGCGTCTCCTGGGGCCGGGCCTCTGAGGTGGCGTCTCCTAGGGCCAGGCCTCTGGGGTGGCGTCTCCTGGGGCCGGGCCTCTGAGGTGGCGTCGCCTGGGGCCCAGGCCTCTGAGGTGGCGTCGCTTGGGGCCAGGCCTCTGAAGTGGCGTCTCCTGGGGCCGGGCCTCTGAGGTGGCGTCTCCTGGGGCCGGGCCTCTGGGGTGGCGTCTCCTGGGGCCGGGCCTCTGGGGTGGTGTCTCCTGGGGCCGGGCCTCTGGGGTGGCGTCTCCTGGGGCCAGGCCTCTGGGGTGGCGTCTCCTGGGGCCGGGCCTCTGGGGTGGCGTCTCCTGGGGCCGGGCCTCTGGGGTGGCGTCTCCTGGGGCCGGGCCTCTGGGGTGGCGTCTCCTGGGGCCGGGCCTCTGGGGTGGCGTCTCCTGGGGCCGGGCCTCTGGGGTGGCGTCTCCTGGGGCCGGGCCTCTGGGGTGGCGTCTCCTGGGGCCGGGCCTCTGGGGTGGCGTCGCTTGGTTACTAAGGCTACTTTCACACATCCGGTTTGAGCACTGCGGTTCAATCCGGCTGTGAAACCTATGCAACGGATGCGGCGAAAACACCGCATCCTTTGCATAAGTTTTTACATGCGGCCGGTCCGGTTTTTTCCGGTTGCGGCACGCTACTGAGCATGTGCAGTGGAAGAAACCGCATGCGGCGGCCGGATGCGTTTTTTTCCGCATCGCGCCGCATCCGGCGTCCATAGGCATGCATTGAAAATGCGCCGCAGCGGCCGGATGCGGCGTGATGCTTTTTTTTTGCCGGAGCAAAAAAACGTTGCAGGCAACGTTCCATCCGGCCGCGGCATCGACTAAATCTGCCGCATGCGGCAAAAAATGGACCGAACGCAAGCCCATGCGGCACAATACGGCACTAATGTAAGTCTATGCAAAAAAAAAAACGCAACCGGCGGCAAAAAAAACGGTTGCGGTTTTTCTGCAGAGTGCCGTATTGTGCCGCATTGCAGAAACCGGAGGTGTGAAAGTAGCCTAACAAATTTCATTTCTGTAGAATCACCGTATGGATAAAGTGTCACGACCTCACTGTGATTGAGCTGCGCATGTCACAAGTCGTCGCTGCACCGTGCTGTACAGTTTTCCTGTGACTGGCCGGGAAGTGGTGCTGGGGAGCTCCGGCTCTCAATGTATGGCAGGCTAAATATGACTGTGCTGCCGGCTTCCTCCAGATGTGATGGATCAAAGTGGGGTGTGATATTTTTAGAATATTTTGCAGATGTTGCCACATAATCTGTTATACATTGATGATATTAGGTCCATTCCGTGCATTGCAGTACTGGTGGCTTGATTGGTGCTTTTCTGCTTCTTAGTTTTTGTATTCTGAGGTAGCGTCTCTATTAGTCCGATCTCCTTTTTACACCCTTAAAGCTGACCAGATTGGTAATTCTGAGTCAGTGTTACAGTAAGAGCATAAGCAGCCTCCATCTTATCAGGCGGAAGTATGAAAACTGAAGAGGTAGAACTGTGCAGCGAGCGCCTTCATCTGTATATATGAATAAAGGGTATTTTTTTTTTTAATTTTAGCTACCTGCAAAGAAATGAAATTTTTTTTTTTTTTTTTTCTTTTCTTGTGTCCAAATGCTCTATAAAGTTATGTGGTCTAAGTAAAGAACAGTTTTGGGGCCAACGTTCCGTTTTAACGTGTGTTTTCTAGATGTTATCGTCTAGAGTTGGATGCACAGATTACATATAGTAGTAATGTGCAGCCAAAGACCTGTTCATGTCTACGTATTTGTTGTAAGAAGTTGTTTTCTCATCCCGGCTCTGGAGGCCCCAGCACACATTAGATGATGTTCATTTCCTCCAGTTGTATTCCGCTATACTGTGCCTTGCTTTGTGTGTATATTTGGCGGTTATATATAGCAGACCAGATGTGCCCACTGTGCAGCATGCCAGCAAAATGAATGGTGCAGCTGGAGTCACGGTGGAATTTGCCCAATACATTTTTTTTTTTTAATTTTTTTTTTTAGTGCTATGATGTGTGTATACCTAGGGAATGCTTCAAGCAACTCTAGTGCAATGACTGGCAATTTGTAACTGCTGGCCGCGACTGGTGGAGGCCCAGCCATCTACTTGCACACCAGACACAATGTATAGGGGAATAATGAAAAGCAGAACGGCTATGGGAATACTAGACTGAAAAACACAATGGACTATCTGAAAAAATAAAAAACATGAAAATGGAATATGCATCACTGCTATGAATAATAGGAATGAGAGATGTTTAGCCATCGTATTGATCAATGCAAAGGATCCCCAAAACCACGCCAAGGTAATCTCTATTTTTGGGGTCCCTAACCTACGTGTAACCTCACCTGCAGTTAAAAACTTGCTCTGTATGGGAAGAAAAGGACCAAGCTATATATGTGACATAAGACAAATGGCTATGGGTGGGGCAGGGTTCTCAGACAGAAATGCATACTAATTAAAGCCGTTCTGCTTTTCATTATTCCCCTATACATTGTGAGTGGTGTGCAACTCTTTATCCTATTGTGTAGTTGTATATTTTTGAGTTTTGCACCCTGTTCACACCATTGGTGTTCCAGACGTACAGTCATTAATTAGTATGCATTTTCTGTCTGAGAACCCTGCCCCACCCATAGCCGTGTGTCTTATTTCACATATATAGCTTGGTCCTTTTTTTCCCATACAGAGCAAGTTTTTTAACTGCAGGTGAGGTTACACATAGGCTAGGGACCCCAAAAATAGAGATTACCTTGGCGTTTGGATTTGGGGCTCCTTTGCATTGATCAATATAATGGATAAAAATCTCTCATTCCTATTATTCATAGCAGTTATGCATATTCCATTTTCATGTTTTTCACTTTTTCAGAAAGCCTATTGTATTTTTCAGTTTAGTATTCCCATAGCAGTTCTGCTTTCCATTATTCCCCTATACATTGTGATTAGTGTGCAACTCTTTATCCTATTGTTTAGTTGTATATTTTTGAGTCTTACACCATGGTGTTCCAGACGTACATTCTTTAATCAGCCATCTACTTGAGCTGACAGGTGGGGCTTGTACATTTGTCTTGTTGGAGTTTGGTTCCTCACTATCATCATCATGCGCAGGTTACCGAATATCGCATTAAGGTAGTTTATTAAAGGGAATTTGTCAGCAGGTTTTTTTCCTATCTAACCTTACAGCAGCATCAGGCAGGGACAGACCTTGATTCCAGTGATGTCAGTGATTTTACTGGGTGCTGCAATTATGATAGAATCACAGTTTTCTCTGTTGCAGATATTATTATTATTATTTATACATTTATATAGCGCTATTAATTTCACAGTGCTTTAGATCTTGCAGAGCTCAGTTGTTGAGCTGTGTATAACCCCCGGCCACATCACAGCTTTCATTGTACTTTGTATAGTGACTGCTGCCCATCAGTTGTGGGTTAGGGGTACTTCTCACATAGCGAGATCGCTGCTGAGTCACGGTTTTTGTGACGCACCAGTGACCTCATTAGCGATGTCGCTGTGTGTGACACTGAGCAGTGATCTGGCCCCTGCTGTGAAATCGCTGCTCGTTACACACTGCTCTGGTTCATTTTTTGGACGTTGCTCTCCCACTGTGAAGCACACATAGCTGTGTTTGACAGCGAGAGAGCAACAATCTGAATGTGCAGGGAGCTGGCGTCTGGCAGCCTGCGGTAAACTGTAACCAAGGTAAATATCGGGTAACCAAGCAAAGCCCTTTGCTTAGTTACCCGATATTTACCTTGGTTACTAGCATCCTCCGCTCTCAGGCTGTCAGTGCCGGCTCCCTGCACAAATAGCCGAAGTACACATCTGGTAAATAAGCAAAGTGGTTTGCTTATTAACCCGATGTGTACTCTGGCTAGGAGTGCAGGGAACCAGCGCTAAGCGGTGTGCGCTGGTAACCAAGGTAAATATCGGGTAACCAAGCGCTTGGTTACCAAGAGGAGCATCGTTTCCACGCGTCGCTGCTGGCTGGGGACTGGTCACTGATCGCTGGTGAGATCTGCCTGTTTGACAGCTCACCAGCGACCATGTAGCGACGCACCAGTGATCCTGACCAGGTCAGATCGCTGGGGGGATCGCTGGAGCGTCACTAAAGTGTGATGGTACCCTTAAAGTTGGACTTGGAGGCCAATTGTCCTGTAGTGATAATCTTCTGCTGATAAAACACTGATTTGTATTGAAACAGCAAAACACAGGACAGTTAGCGTATACATTGCTGGATTCAGGTAGTTACCAGAATGTAAAGAATCGCGTTAGGTGGGCTGCGCTGTGGGAAATGAGAAGCTTGGGAGCTTCAAATGTGGTTTTTATCAGTACTGTACTAATGCAATTCAGTGACTCCTCAAGGTAAAAAAAAACAAACAATAGTTGTTATAATAATTGTTTTTGATCTTGAAAAAAATGTTCAAATGTGTCAATACAAAAAAACACCCCATCTGACGCTCCAAGGCTCCTCATTTCCCGCAGTGTAGCCCACCTAACATAACTTTCTCCAGTCTGGTAAATACACATATGGAAGATTTCCTCCAGCCATGGGAGCAAACAGCACCAGGTGGATGCCATAGCCCCCCTCCCCCGGTGGTGTTTTTTAAACTGTGCTGCCCTATTGTGTGCACTTCTTTCCCCTCTCTATAGTGCTTCATCCCTGGAATCAGGGTTTCTGCGCCTACATGATGGTGCTCTGCTTAGGCCCCTTTCACACGTCAGTGATTCTGGTACGTTTGTGCTTTTTTTTTTTTTTTAAACGTACCAGAATCACTGACATACGCAGACCCATTATAAGGCCTAAGCCACACGGCGAGAAAAACAGTGCGAGTGGAGTGCGATAAAACATTGCATTCCACTCGGACCAATTCTAGCCTGTGTGTCAGCGCACATGAGCGATTATTCTCTCAGCCCTAATCGGACCGAGAAAACAATCGCAGCATGCTGCGGGTGTAATGCGAGACTCTCTTTTTCTCTCGCACCCATTCAAGTGAATGGGGAAAGAGAAAAATCGCACTGCACTCGCGGTACACCGGTGTACTGCCAGTGCAGTGCGAGAATGGCAATAGCTGGCTACGCAGGAGAGAGGGAAAGAAATCCCTCCCTCCCCTCCTGAGTGCCGGCCCGCCCCACACAGCTGAGGTCTGCTCGCACGAACGGACCTCAGTTGCAAGGACACACGCATGACACTCGGCTCTGCTGTACTGCCAGCACGAGCAGAGTCTCATTAAAGTGGATCGCAGTAATCCCCGTGTGGCCCCATCCTAATGAATGGGTCTGCTCACACGTCAGTGATTTTTCACTGCACGTGTCTCCGTGCGGCGTACCCGCGTATGCGTGATTGCCGCACGGAGACATGTCCATTTTTTTCTGGCATCACTGATGTTCCACGGACCACGCAGTGGTGTGGTCCGTGAAACACGTGCCAGAAAAAAACGTGCTTTTAAAATAAACATTTTAACTCACCCGGCGTCCAGCGATGTCCTCTGCAGCCCGTGCAGCCTGCTGCTTCTGAGCCGGCTCATTACTGTCGCGCATATTCATTATGCGCGACACAGCCGACCCGGAAGCAGCTGCTGCGGGGGTCAGCGCCGGCCGGATGCTGCACCGCGGAAGCAATCAGCACCATGGACAGCGGGAGCACGCACAGGTGAGTAGTTTTCTAAGTGCAATCACGGGCCACGGAGAACGGAGCCCGGATTGCACTTAGACAACCCACGTGTGCCGTGAATTACGGCACACGCAGGGACATGTGCGTGTTTTACACGCCAGTGAAAAAGTCACTGTTTTTCACGTGCGTGTTTTACACGCCAGTGAAAAAGTCACTGTTTTTCACTGACGTGTGAAACTGGCCTAATGCTGGAGCTGCTGCTTGGTGCTCCCCCTCCCCTCTGGGACATTACATCACACATCAGGGGGCGTGGCCTGCCCCGTGCTGTTAGTAACACCCAGCCCCTGATAATAGCTACTTCCCTGCAGTCCAAGAACACTGGGCGTGGCCTGCTCCTTGCTGCTAGTAACAGCCAGACCCCTAAAGCTTCTTTCACACATCCGTTTTTTGCAGTGCGGCTCAATCCGGCTCAAAAACCTATGCAACGGATGCGGCGCAAAAAACCGAATCCGTTGCATAAATTTTTCCATGCGGCCCATCCGTTTTTTGACGGATGCAGCTTGATACTGAGCATGCGCAGTGCAAAAAAAAACGCATCCGGCTTTTTTTTTTGCCGCACAAAAAAATGTGCCAGGCAACGTTCCATCCGGCTGCCGCATGGGCTAAATATGCCGCATCCGGCAAAAAAGGGACGCAACGCAAGGCCATGCGGCACAATACAGCGCTAATGCAAGTCTATGCGGGAAAAAATGCAACCGGCGGCAAAAAAAAAAAAACGGTTGCGTTTTTTCTGCAGAGCGCCGTATTGTGCCGCTCAGCAAAAACCGGATGTGTGAAAGCAGCCTAATAGCTGTTTCCCTGCAGTCTGGGATTGGTGGTGTGCTGGGAGTGTGGCCACACCCCCTGTTCTCAGCCTGCAGGGAAACAGCTATTATCAAGGGGTTGGCTGTTACTAATCGCAAGGAGGAAGCCATGCCCACTGATGTGTGATGTCATATCCCAGAGGGGAGGGGGAGCACCAAGGAGCAGCTCCAGCGTCACACAGAATTACAGGTAGTGTGAGGGTGAGGAACTGCACTGTGCATCTCATTTGTATAGTTTGAGGGCAGGGACAGTATAAGAATTTTTTTTTTCTCTCCCCGGAGTACCCCTTTAACCACATAGACTGCTTCCTGCAGTGCCGTCACCACGTGGGCACGTTCCATTTCTGCCCATGTAATTGCTGATTAGGAGATCTGTAATGTGGATATGGCAGCGTGCAGTGTTTAGTGTTTTCCTTTGTGCTGCAGGCACGGCACACATCGAACGCTCCACCTCAGTCTTGCAGGGATGTCTGTGACATGTTTGTGGTATTTGTTATATGCCCGCAGCACAAAGCTCTAAATTTACTGTGTGCGGCTTCCTCTGTAGGTTTCTATGCAATTAAGAGGTTTTGTTCTACTTTACCATAAAGAAGCTTGTCCTCAGCAGGTCCTATTTTAAGCTGTTTGTACAATATCCTATTCATCACTAAATTAGAGTTTGCTCTAGCCCCCCCTTCCATCTGCACTTCACATTTCGGGTTGTGTTCTCCTAATCTGTGCACCCTATAATATTGTTATAGCCTAAAATATTTGCACCCTTAAAATTGTTCCAGAAAATGAAGTATTTCTCCCAGAAAATGATTACAATTACACAGGTTTAATCTGCAGATTTCATGATGCCATGCACAAAGTAGACACCCAGTGCCAAAGGCAGAAAAATAAACTTAAAACCTCTTTGAACCTCCACCACATTTGACTGTAGGTAGTTACTTTTCTTTGTAGGCCTCCATTCCATTTTCAGTAAACCAGTAAATATTAAATAATAATAATACAGTAAATAATAATTTTCAGTAATTATATATATATTATAAATATATTATAAATATATTATAAATATATATTTATATATATATATATATATATATATATATATATATATATATATATATATATATATATATATATATATATATATATATATATATATAATTATTTATATATAATATATTATGTATATTTTTTTTTTTTCTTAATTTCAGGGATGCCAACACTTTTGGACAGGGCTGTACATGACTTAAATGCAGGTAATAAATAGGTATCCATGGAAACAGACTACAAAAGCCCCTCTTTGTAGTCAGACCGTGCTGCTCTGTATTATGCCCTTACATGTTTTATATTATCTTGCTTCCCTTCCACAGTTCTCTAAACACTTTGTGTCTAAATATTCTCCTTGCAATCTCCTTTGACGACTTCATGGCCTTCTGCCTTTTATCTTTCAGAGAATCAGGACAGCTTACACCATGTTGTACACGAGCGTCTGGGGGAGCTGCTGCGGGTGCTGAAGGGGGTGATAAGCAAACACCAAACTTTAAATTCCGTGGATATCCTTGGCGCAGCCGGGACGGTGATCGCTAAAGTGAAAGGTGAGCAACGAACTATGCATGGGAGATGGCCGGCGCTTTGCCATAGCCATTACATTAGTGCAATAAGGCATCATTAAAAGGAGAGCAAGCCAGAAATAAAGACTCATGAGCTCAGCGGTGACAAATTTGTAGGAACAGGATATTGTCACATCCTGTCTTGTATATGAGTGCGGTGCTTTCTTTTTACTGTAAGGTAACCATACACTGCACATGAACTGGCCGGCCCCCTCCTCCCCTCTGAAAACGTACCAAACCGACCGTGCATGCGTAAGGGAAGGTTTGGGGGGGTTAGTGTTCTATGGAATAAGCATTTTTATAACCCCTTTGTGTCTAGACATTTTTTTCTTAATCTTATGTATTTTATATATGCCTTATATAGGATACAGAAGGGCTACACGGTGGCTCAGTGGTTAGCACTGCGGTCTTGCAGCGCTGGGGTCCTGTGTTCAAATCCCACCAAGGACACCATCTGCAAAGAGTTTGTATGTTCTCCTCGTGTTTGCGTGGGTTTCCTCCGGGTTCTCCAGTTTCCTCCCACACTCGAAAGACATACAGATAAGGACTCTAGATTGTGAGCCCCAATGGGGACAGTGCTTCCAATGTATGTAAAGCGCTGTGGAATTAATAGCGCTATGTAAATTAATACAATTATTAATTATTATTATACTGACCATGGGTAGTTGTGTTGTTAGGTGTTGAAAGATGGCACAATAGGCCTAATTTTAAAAGATATCGAACACAAAAACTGATGTTTTTTTATTTCTTTGAAGCTGTCAAATAATTTAGAAAAAAATCTAAATAATTATAAAAAATGTAATTTTCCCCTTTGATACTTTGGTGTCGGTAACCATGTCTGTTATAAGCGGTGATATATTTATGGTCAGATTCAATTCACCGTTGTTGAAATTAGTCCAAAAATAAATGCAATGAATTGACGCATTCCCCTGGGATCCGTATCCGATGCTAAGATGTCAAGGAATGTAATCACCTATCTATAATGAAATATTAGTCTGCATGAGCAAAATACTATATTGTTCAGAAGCTAGTAGTGATCCAGTTAAGAGTTGTCAGAATACAGATGTTATAGTTGTACCATATTGAATATATCATTAATGTGTGGAAAAAATCATGCAAAAGCAGCAGTGTGAGCATCCTCTTCTTACCTCAATACTCCTGGTATCTCCATTATTAGATCCGACAAACAGTATGGACAACAGTATGAGCCGTTTTTTCTTTTCTCAGCACTCCAGGAATCTACAGTATCACATCAGACAGGGGTAGGCAACAGTGTAAGCAGTCGCTTCCTCAGCACTTTTGGTATCTCCAGTAGTAGATCAGATAGGGTGGACAGCAGTGTGAGCAGCCTCTTCTTATCTCAGTACTCCTGGCATGTCCAATATTACATCAGACAGGGTGGGACAGCATTGTGAGCAGCCTCTTCTTATCTTAGTACTCTTGGTATCCACAGTAGTAGATCAGATAGGGTGGACAGCAGTGTGAGCAACCTTTTCTTACTGCAGCACTTCTGGCATGTCTAGTATTACATCAGAAAGGGTGGACAGCAGTGTAGGCAGCCTCGTCTTACCTCAGCACTCCTGGTATCTCCAGTATCACAAAAGATAGACCGGATGGACAGCAGTGTGAGCAGCCTCTTCTTACTTCAACATCCCTGCTTTCTCTAGTATTAGATCAAATATCCACTAAGCACATCTTCCAACACAAGAAGGGAGGTCTGGTGTTTCCTGCTGCACACGCTCCCAGACACCTGTCCAATTAACAGTCTAGGACAATTTTATTTCTCCCAATATAACAAGAGGGTGTCTGCCTTCAGTCTATAGACAAAACAAGTGTAATTTGCTCATTAAAGGCATTAAATAATTTATTAGCATGACATATATCCTAAAATTATTTTTCTTTATTTTCAGAGAGCTCCTTTAACTAGTATTCATTTTGGGTTTTTTTTTGGCCAAAAGCTGTTTATCCCCCCCCCCCCCCCTCCCCCCACATCCTCCTGTAAATGTACACTAGACTGAAATTGCATTTGTTGTGTATGGAGAAAGGCGAATGAGCTGCCAACCCTCATCTGACATGTCCTAACCCTCATTGTCTATGTGACTTCCACTGAGCACTGGTATTCGGTCTCCACCAGTCCCTAAAGGCAATGACTGAATGTAATAACTGCTCATTTGAATCAGTCACGGCAACCTATTCATACACCCCATTTCTAGTTAAAATTCTGATCATTTAGTAACACGTGACCCATCGCTCGTTACCGCATGTAGAGTGCACCATTACAATTTTCATTCCTCGGTCACTTCCTGAATGTGATTCATTTGTAGAAACCGCGTCCTAAGAGCAGAAAAATCACTCTGCAATGATCTCATGTCAGGCTGGTACTGGCGAGCAGAAAACAGTCCTGTCCTATTGGCTTAACTAGAGAAGGGACGTGTTGCACCTAGTCACCATACAGCCGGCACAGCGCACGGCGGTGTCCATTTATCCTGCGTGCAGATTGAAGACACATTGCTGAAATTCCATTTGTCACATAAATATTATTCACGAAAACAATTATGGTGAATTACACTTCTTGACTCCTGTAGTACAACCCGGTTCATATAATGCGGTGTTAAAACACTGATCCCGAGCTGTCGTCAGCGGATTCCTGGTAGTAAAGGGTATACCGCTAGTGGGAAGTGGTTTATGTTGTATTTTCTTGGTATGTTTTCTGGTTATTGTTACTATTTAGAAAGTAGCAGAATATTGTGCTCTAAAGGCGGCGTTACACGATACGATATATCGGGCGATATGTCGTCGGGGTCACGGAATTCGTGACGCACATCTGGCACCGATAGAGATGTCATAGCGTGTGACACCACCGAACGAGCAAAAATACTCACCTTATCGTTGCTCGTTGACACGTCGTTCATTTCCCTAATGTCGTTCCTCCTTCTGCGCGCCGGTTGTTCGTCATTCCCGTGGCAGCACACATCGCTACGTGTGACACCTCGGGAAGGACGAACAGCAGCTTACCTGCCTCCGCCAGCAATGAGGAAGGAAGGAGGTGGGCGGGATGTTACGTCCCGCTCATCTCCGCCCCTCCGCTTCTATTGGGCGGCCGCTGTGTGATGTCGCTGTGACGCCGCACGTCCCTCCCCCTTCAGGAAGAGGATGTTCGCCGCCCACAGCGAGGTCGTTAGGGAGGTAAGTGCGTGTGACGGGGGTGTAATGACTTTGTGCACCACGGGCAATTAATTGCCCGTGACGCACAAACAACGGGGGCGGGTGCGATCGCTCATGCGATCACACGATACATTGTTGCGTGTAACGCCGCCTTAAGAGTAATGTACAGAATTGGTGCAGGGACATATTTAAGGCATTGCTGATAATTAGAAGTACGGTCATGGCTCTCTTGCACCTCAATGACTCATACGCAAAAATCGGTCCGAGTTTCATCAGTCTTGGTTGGGGTCTTCAGAATTTTGTCTGTCAGTTTTTACAATCAAAGTTTGGTCTGTGGCTCTTAGATGAGGAAAAAAAAAAGCTGTTGAGGTTTCTCAAGCTTGTATCAAACAGTGCGTAAAAAACGGACCGCCACCGATGGCATCCAAGTGTTGTCCGTTCCCTTTTTTTCACAGACCCGTATACTTGCATTGACATTCGGGTCAATATCTTGAGATGTCTCCTTGCTTTTGTGCAGACCATTCAATCCTAGGAAAATATCAGACGTGATTTAAAGGCATTGTCCTACCAGGAGAACCCCTTCTTCTGATTCCTCGTTTTCCCCAGTTATACTCCTCTCCCATACCAGCATCGTTACAGCGGTGTCCGCGGCTCGCGGTAACAGGGATCACATGGGGTTGTGATGTCACGCAAGTCCTGCTTCCAATCCGCTTCGGCTTCCTTCTCCCCATCTTCGGACCAAACAAGCAATCAACAGGAAGTGACTGCGCTCTCTTCCCTTTATTTAAGGCTGCTTTCACACATCCGGTTTTTGTCGTCAGGCACAATCCGACGAAAAAACTGACGTGACGGATCCATTGCATCAGTTTTTTTCCTTCATTTTTTGGACTGATTCGTTGTGCTACTGAGAATGCTCAGTAGAATAAAAAGCAATCCGTCGCTGTAATACGTTTTTTGCCACATTACGGCGGATCCAGCGCCCATAGGCTTTCATTGTACATGACGGCGACTGAACCGGCGCGGTCCGTTTTTTTGACGCAGCCAAAAAGTTGCATACTGCGTCCTTTCTGGCAGCTGGACACAGAAATTTTGCCGGATCCGGTGCACGTCAGATGCAACGCAAGGGCATCAGGCACAATCCGGTGCTAGTACAATTCAATGAGGAAAAACGGATTATCCGTATTTTGCCAGATTGTGCCTGATGGCAAAAACCGGATGTGTGACAGCCTACTCATTTGGTATTTAGGCGGGGAGACACAAACCAGCGCTGAGTAGAGTCATGTCACAACCTCATGTGATCCCTGGCACCATGAGCCGCGGACAACTCTGGAACGGCGCCAGTGTGAGAGATGAGTTTAGTCTTAATTTTAACTGGGGAGAACAAGTGGAATCAGAAGGGGATGCCCAGTAGTGGACAACCCCTTTAACCCAAAGTTGAGTGCTATCCCTGAAAAAACATGGACAGCACTCGTACGAGGAAAACTGGTCTGAATGAGACCAAACCTCTTTCTTTTTGGCTTGACCCATGAACAAATGCTTTAGCAATCAGGCACCGGCAAATAAGCACTGTCAGGTCATAGTCTAGTACATGATCAAGAGTGAAGGATCGGTTTAC
The DNA here is from genome assembly GCF_048569485.1 of Anomaloglossus baeobatrachus. NCBI lineage: Eukaryota > Metazoa > Chordata > Amphibia > Anura > Aromobatidae > Anomaloglossus > Anomaloglossus baeobatrachus. The sequence continues at coordinate 196,008,994 of NC_134360.1, read as the reverse complement.
CGGCAGAACAAGATTACTCGGAATACAGACTGCTATAAAGAACAGCATGCACTCTGCTGGCAGATCTATAAGGCAGTGTAACTATAAATTTCCTGCATTCTTTCTAGAAAACAATTGTAATCTCCCAAATAAAATAGTTTTACTTATCCACAATTATCACATCGTATGTGGATTTTCTGCCATCAAAACTTTTACTTTTGTATGGTCGGTCATCTGCTCTTGGGGATTATGAAAAGTGAAGGATATAGGTGCTGCTTTCTTAATGGGAATGGCCTCGGTCAGTGTTTCCAATAGGCCGGGGCCACATGGGGCACTACTGCGATCCTCGCATGACACTGCTCACGCTGGCAGTACAGCAGGAGCAGAGCGTCATGCGAATGTCCCTGCGACAGAGGTCCGACTGTGTGAGCAGACCTCACCTGCGGGGGGCGGGCTGGCATTGAGGAGGGGAGGGATTTATCTCCCTCTCTCCTACGTAGCCGGCTATTGCGATTCTTGCTCACGGTAGACCGGTGTACCGCGAATGCAGTGTGATTTTTCTCTCGCTCCATACACTTGAATGGGTGCGAGAGAGAGTCTTGTATTACAGTTGCAGCATGCTGCGATTGTTTTCTCGGTCTGATTAGGGCTGAGAAAATCGCTCATGTGCGCTGACACACAGGCTAATATTGATCCAAGTGGAATGCAGTGTTTTATCGCACTCCACTCGATCTGTTTTTCTCGCCGTGAGGCTTAGGCCAAACTCCAGTCCTCATGGCCCACAACGAGTCATGTTTTCAGGATTTCCTAACTATTGAACAGGTGATGGAATCATTATAAAAGTATCACCTGTGCTATATTAAGGAAATTCAGAAAACGTGACCTGTTGGGGGTCGTGAGGACTGGAGTTTGGGAACCACTGGCTTAGATTGAACAATAAAGTCAAACGTTTTGCAGTTGGTGTTTTGTGGATTGGTATGGTAGACCTGGATCTGTATCATGTGAAAGGATTTAGAGATATATTTATGATTAGAATTGACCTTCTAAAGGGCTTTTTCCCATCTTCAAAACCTCTTTTCATATCCTGTTTTTGGACTGCAAAGAGTGACTCCTAATCTGGTGGACTCCTCATAAAGCTACGTTTTAGGTTTTGCAAACTTGGTGCCCGTTTACAGTGTCCGATAAGGCTACTTTCACACATCAGGTTTTTTCCATCAGGCACAATCCGGAAAAAAACGGGTAAAACGGATCCGGTACCGCATCCGTTTTATCCCCATAGATTTGCATTGTTACCGGATTGTGCCTGATGGCTTTGCGTTGCATCTGTTTTTTTCCGGATGCGGCAAAATTAAGTAAAGCGGCGGCCGGAGGCAACGTATCGTGTAACGTTATTTTGTCCGGCCAAAAAAAACGCATCCGGCCGCTGCGGCACATTTTTTCAATGCATGACTATGGACGCCAGATGCGGCGCGATGCGGAAAAAACGCATCTGACCGCCGCATGTGGTTTCTTCCACTGCGCATGCTCGGTAGCGTGCCGCAACCGGAAAAAAAACGGACGGGTGGCATGTAAAAACTTATGCAAAGGATGCGGTGTTTTCGCCGCATCTGTTGCATAGGTTTCACAGCCGGATTGAGCCGCACTGCTAAAACCGGATGTGTGAAAGTAGCCTAACTGGGAACGGGCGCTCTTGGTAATGCACGTTTACATAGGTCAATAGTCAACTGATGAACGAGCTACCAGATCTGTCACTCAAGGGGGAGGAGCGTCTACCCTGCCAGAAACCAAGAAGTGAGGAGACTGCACAGCTCTGTGCTTCCCAGGAGACCACTTGATAATACCATTTTAAGAGATGAGGCATATTGCCGACACTTGCATCTGCCGGTGTGATCCCCTCTGGCGCCCCGCAGGCAGAGTAAATGTTGGAGCATTTCTTTGTTTTCTTGGCGAAGTTGGCAGAGAGGCGTCTGTATGTCATAAGCCAGACAAGCGGTGCTTTACACTAAGCCGTACACCTTTCAGTCCATACCTAAGCCCTGATGCATGTCCTCTTTTGTTGCTGGAAAAAAAATGCCGTCTACACAATGCAAAGCCACTACTATTAGTAGGAAATGACAGATACACAGAGCGCAACAAACCTTTTCACTTTGTGCACTGGGGCCCTGGTGATTGTTGTGAGCGACCATTGTGTGCAGCCAGGATGTCCTGGGGAAAAGTGCGTGCGTGTTTTAGAGACCTGGGTATCGTCGCTGTACATACAGGCAGAGAGCCCCGCATCGGGCAGCCTCGCAAATATCATTACCTCTTTAAAAGAAGGCGAGTGTCCTGTCATTGGGCCGGGCGCATGCAGATTTTTTTACTTTGGATGCTTCTATTAGCGTTCATTCCTATTGCAAATGTTTTCCCCAGCACTCAACAGTTCAAAGGCCTAACACAACAGTGACGACACGGCCTTCCTGACACAGGAAAAGTATTCACGGCAGATAAATTCTTGGTTTCAGAGGATTACAGTGGAACAGTCTCTATTTTCTCCAGCTTTCTTCAGGGAGGCTGCTGACGTGAATACGCTGCTTCTAATTTGCCATTTTTTTTGTCCTTTTTTATATTTTTCGCCTTCAACATTGGAATATAAATGTTTATAGGCCATTTTTCTTTCTTTTATTTTGGATTGACTTTTTGCTTCTTTTTGGCCGTGCTGGGAACACATTGAGGTGTGTCTGACGACTTTAGAGGATGGCTTCGAGGTAAGACGTCTCTTCTTGTTTTGCGGTAGCTTTCCATCTTTTTTCCTCCTGCTATGATGTTACTATCTGGATCATTAATTTTACGGAGCTAGGTTTGGTATTCTGCTTATTTTGGGCCCTGGTTAAATAGAAACTAGAGGAAAGTGTGTTGGCGTATATATCCCGTAACCTGCTATGTTTTCCAGGCTTAGATCATGCTTTTTTAGATTGCAGGCAAAATGCAATCCACATTCTTCACTTGTGACTACATCCTTTTTACAAAGGGCTCCGTGGGAACACGGGAGGACATTCCCTTTTTTTTTTAATCTGAATGGACAGCTCTATTGCCATGCCGTGTATAAACTAGAAAATAATAGCTTCGTGGGCCATGTCTGGAATTAAATGGCCGGCGTAGACGTTCTGTCTTTGTGCAATCGAGTGTTAAATTTTTGTATGTTGTGTTTTTGAAGATGGGAAATTATACGCCAAACACACCCCATCCAGGCGCCCCCGTCAGGCACATGGCATGTTGTAAGCTCTATACTAGGAAAACATATTTTGGCTTTTTGGGAAAACAGTTTTGGATCAATATTTTAGTACCAAATTTAGTTAAGTTTTTTTTTTTTTTTATATATTGGGTAATATTTTTGGGGTACTTTGTCCTGACCGTATTTTCGATCAGTATTCATGGAAAAAAAACAGACAGCACTCGGACCATTGTTAATCAATTGTTTAGATGGCCGTATTTTTGGTCTGTGATATCCATGGAAAAAGCTGAAAGCGCTCGCACCATTTTTAAGCAATTGTTTAGATCACTGTATTGTTGGTCTGTGTAATCACTGGAAAACACTGAAAGAGCCCAGACCATTGTTAATTAATTGTGTAGATGAGCCGGTTTTCTATGGGGACCAAATTTCAATATGAAACAAAACGCAGCATACGTTTTTTGTATTTTGGATGTGACTCGCCCATTCAATTCTATGGGGGCCCCCAAAAAGTCACGTACCATAGAGATCAACTGTGTAGTATCCAATTTTTACGGATACATTGCCATTAACATAGCGAGCTGTATTTGGTCTTGTCAAATTTATTCACTGCTGATGTATGCAAACAGATGTCACGTGAACGGACATACGGATGACCGTATAGGTGAAAAATCGTCCATTTGTTACTAGAAGACACTGGCCATTTTTGTTATGTTTCATGTGAACTTTTAAAGGGAACCTGTCAGCAGATTTGGGGCCTATAAGCTGCGGCCACCACCAGTGGGCTCTTATATACAGGATTCTAACATGCTGTATATAAGAGCACAGGCTGCTGTGTAGAACGTAAAAATCACTTTATAATACTCACCTAAACGGTTGCTGCGGTGGAGTTGGGTCAGATGGGTGTTTTCGTTCCCTACCCGGCGCCTCCTCTTTCGGCCATCTTTGTCATCCTTCTTCTGAAGCCAGGGTGCATGACACGTCCTACGTCATCCACACTCGCCGGCATTGAGGTCCTCCGCAGGTACACTTTCATCTGCCCTGAGAAGGGCAGATCAAAGTATTGTAGTGCGCTTGCGCAGGATCGGCGATTGTGTATGACATAGGACGCGTCATGCACCCAGGCTTAAGAAAGAGGATGAAGATGGCTGAAAGAGGATGCACCGGAGAACGGAGATGCCCACTACAGCGACCGTTTAGGTGAGTATTATAAAGTTATTTTTACGTTCTACACAGCGGCCTGGGCTCTTATATACAGCATGTTAGAATCCTGTATATAAGAGCCCGGTGGTGGTGGCTGCAGCTTATAGGCCCCAAATCTGGAGACAGGTTCCCTTTAACCTTTTTATTGACGTGTGGACAATGGGAGAAGTGAGCATGAGATGGTTGGGATCCAGAACATGTTGGATCAATAATCATTGAAGTTTATAATGAGCTTGATAGGAGTTATCTATCTTTATTGAAGACTGGGAAGTCATGGCTTTTACGGAACCACTGGTGGACACACACACCAAAAAAGGGCCCTTGTGCAAGAACACAGTACATGGACCCTTTTCAGTCCAATAACTTATCAAAATTCACAATTCCACTGGTTAGGAGTAAAAATACCCCCCCCCCCCCCCCCCCCCCCCCGCCTCCTGGGCTCCTGTGTGGCTGCAGAGGTTGCACCAATGATATGTCCATCCCTGAAAGGAACCGTGTCATCTGGCATGATTTCCATGTTTCCAGTGCATTTTAATTTGGGGCCAATTTACACTTCTGCAATAATCTGGATCTGATCCAGTGACATAAGACTTCTGTCGCCCAAAGTGCTGTGTTCTGAGACTATAGTGAGCCTCCAAAAATCTTCACAGCTCTGTCAGTTGCCTGTCCGCACCCTTCCCCCATCATTTCACATATGCGAGATGGGTGATCTTTTATTAGAGTGTATAGAGCAATTTATATGTTTTTTTTACTTTTCTTGCATGTATATGAGCAGGAGTATTGTGCACATTACACCTACAGGCATTTTTAGGACAACCCTGGCTAAATCTATATACGTTAATATGGAGTTGGTCCCTTTGTAGCTATGGCAGCTCCTGCTCTTCTGAGAAGACTTTCTACATGACTTTGGAGGTGTCTGGAGGTAATTTTACCCATTTGTCCTGAAGAGCATTTGTGAGGTCGGACACTGATTTTGGATGTAAGGTCTTCTGCTTTTCTAACAATGTTCTAGTTCATCCCAAAGGTGTTGGTTGGGTTGAGGTCAGGACTTTGTGTGGCCGGTTGTGGTGTTCTGCACCGTAACCCACACAACCATATCTTTCTGGACCTTGCTTTGTGCACTGGGGCACAGTCCTGGAGAACAGAAAAGGGTCTTCAAAATGTTCACACAAAGTTGGAAGCTATAGTTGTTCAACATGTCTTGCGTGCGGAAGCAATAACATTTCCATTCAGTGGAACTTAGAGGCCTAGGCCGACTCATAAAATTGAATCCCAAAGCATTATCGCTATTCCACAAAACGCTGGCACAATGCAGTCATACAAGTTTAGTCCTCCTGGCATTCGCCAAACCCAGAATTGTCCATCAGATGCCAGATAGAAAAGCGTGATGCATCCCGCCACTTCCCCCGATTATAGTGGCAGGGTGCTGTATACCACTCCATCAGACGGTTGGTATTGTGATTGGTGATGTAAGGCTTGCATTCAGCTATCCAGCAAATGAAAACTCGAGCCATGAAGCTTCTGGTGCAATCAGATATTACCAGAGGAGGTCTGGAGCTCTCAATGACCTAGTCAGCAGAGCGTGGGTGACTTTTATACACTATGCTACTCACTAATTGGTGACCCCCCCCCCCCCCCCTCACCCCTTGTAACTTTAGGTGGTCTTCACTTCATGGGTGAATTGCTGTGATTCTTATACACTTCCACTTTACAATTTCAATATTACCACTTACATTTGATGGTGGAACATAAAGGAAAGACATTTCATGAATACCATTGCCGTCCTCTTACAGGACCACGCTGGTATCGGTGAGCCAGTCTGTAACAAATGTTCGTTTATATGTGGCCGCATGCAGAGGTGGGATTCCGCTGGTTCTGTCCGGTTCGGGAGAACCAGTTGTTAAAATAGCCGCCGGTTCCCCGAACCGGCAAGAAACAGCTGCGGTGATCCTGTTCCTTCCTGTATTCATTTGTGTTAGTGTCTCTTTAAGACTCTAACACAAATTAATCCCCGCACCTCCGCGCTGCACTTCCGGGTTGAGTGGAGCCTGTCTGCTCCCTGTCCCGGCGTACAGCGATGCGCTGACGAGAGGTCACGGCAGTGTGAGGAGGTAGCTCCTCCTACAGCCGTCTGTCAGCTTCTGTGTGCAGCGAGCCGCGGAGGACAGAAGACAGAGGAGCAGCCACCGGTGCTTGGAGCAGGTAAGCGCTCTGTGAGCCGAAGATGCAGGGAGAGGGGCCGCATAACATGGCAGCTATTTGGGGAGAGGGGCCGCAAAAGACGGCAGTTATATGTGGCGAGGAGGCCATATAAGATGGGAGCTATATGTGGCTATATGGGGAGAGGAGGCCATATAAGATGGCAGCTATATGGGGAAAGGAGACCACATAAGATGGCAGCTATATGGGACAGGATCTGCAGGGGAAAAGGAGCACATGGGAAGACATCTGCTGGGAAAAGAGGCCAGAATGGGATGGGATCTGCAGGGGGAAAGAGGCCATAATGGGATGGGATCTGCAGGGGGAAAGGGGCCATAATGGGATGGGATCTGCAGGGGGAAAGAGGCCATAATGGGATGGGATCTGCAGGGGGAAAGAGGCCATAATGGGATGGGATCTGCAGGGGGAAAGAGGCCATAATGGGATGGGACCAGCAGGGGGAAAGAGGCCATAATGGGATGGAATCTGCAGGGGAAAGAGGCCATAATGGGATGGGACCTGCAGGGGAAAAGAGGCCATAATGGGATGGAATCTGCAGGGGAAAGAGGCCATAATGGGATGGAATCTGCAGGGGGCAAGAGACCACATGGGATGAGATCTGTATGGGGAAGGTCGCCCATTCCAATTTTAGAAGGGCTCCTTTAGTAATATTTTTTAAAAATTTGTAGATAAACCGTTTAATACAATATGACTGACAGTGACTGGAACAACTGGTACTGGACAGGGGAGTGACGGTATAGGAGGGGGACGAAGATTTTACTTTAAATTACTTGCATTATTTGGTTGAAGAAAGTGCGTGAAAATGGGTGTGGTTACAGAATGGGTGTGGTTTTAAAAATGGGTGGGGTTTACAGAGAACCTGTTAAAAATTTGAATCCCACCCCTGGCCACATGTTGTACACCTGTGGCAGTGGGACTGAATGAAAAACCTGAAACCAATGAATAATTGGTGTATCCCAATACTTTTGTGCACATTTCATTTGTTAAAGCAACCCTCCCCCCAAGTGTCTATACATTTTTCATGTATATTCACCCAACTTGGTGCTCTTTTGCTGCCTGCTCCTCTGATGCTGCCTGCTCCCCTGATGCTGCCTGCTCCCCTGATGCTGCCTGCTCCCCTGATGCGGCCTGCTCCCCTGATGCGGCCTGCTCCCCTGATGCGGCCTGCTCCCCTGATGCGGCCTGCTCCCCTGATGCGGCCTGCTCCCCTGATGCGGCCTGCTCCCCTGATGCGGCCTGCTCCCCTGATGCGGCCTGCTCCCCTCCCGCGGCCTGCTCCCCTCCCGCGGCCTGCTCCCCTCCCGCGGCCTGCTCCCCTCCCGCGGCCTGCTCCCCTCCCGCGGCCTGCTCCCCTCCCGCGGCCTGCTCCCCTCCCGCGGCCTGCTCCCCCTCAGACTGGCGCCTTCTTCTACAATGGCCACCGCAGTGGCATTGAGGGAGTCAAGAGTTAAAGGGAACATTAAAGCTGATACATGCTGCCCACTTGAGACCCAGCATTTTTGACTAGTCACTCATGCAGCTTGATCCCCATGGGCTTTTTAAAGTATGTTTCTCTCTAAAGCACCGCAGCATTTCAAAGTCAAACATACCTTGCTAAAATCCTAATCGGAGTTTGTTCCAGCTCACCTGCTCCAGGAGACCACCCAATTTGGAACTGTGCAGGGAAGGAAAAGTCGACAAGACTAATATCAGAAGATTCAGGGAATCTGTCCATATATTTACTCCATGTGACTTTTTGGACTAATTTTATTCTTGTACCTTAAATAAAAGTATTATTTTAAGAAAAAAATTTTGGATCAAGCTGCTGGATATTTTCGTCTCTGAATCTTGCTAAAATCATACAGCCAGTGTCTGACAAATGCTGTCCGTAGGATGGGTAACATATATCATCTGTCACAGTGCCTTTTAAGGAGGGTTGTCTACTACTTAGACAGCCCCATCTCATTCCCTATGTTTGCCCCCATAAAAATAAGCCTATACTCCCCGCCCATGTTAGTGTTATGACACGTGTACTCCACGGCCAGTCACTGCTGACTTCTATGTCCCCATCTTTGGACATGTAAGTAATTGACAAGAAGTGAGCGGCAGCTATAGCTCTTACTCACTGTTAATTACTTAACCATCTGAAAGTGGAGTCAGAGAATCTGGCACTGGGTGCGGGGCTCGCATGTAATAACACTGTAACGTGGGCCCCGGGACGGCGAGTTCGGACATTGCTGGAACCACGCCAACACTGGAGGTGAGTATAGGCTTATTTTTATGGGGGCGAACATGGACAATGAGAAAGGGTTGTCAAGGTAGTGGTCAACCCCTTTTAGTGTAAACCACACTTCTCTGCCTTTCTTGTACTGGGTGGGAAAAAAAAGTGGTGTATATCCCGCGCAGCTGACAATCATTCAGATGATGTAATATTGTTGGAAAAAGGTGGTCTTTATTTGAATGACTCGTTTCGAAGACCACTGACTTCTTCCGCAAGATCTCAAGACTAAACAATCACTGATCTCGGGGAGACCATTCAGAGAAAACACCGTCTGCAGCCAGCGAGGGCGCTCAACACAGTGAAATCCCAGGTACATTGCCCCCTGGGAGATATGCAAATCATAAAAAGAGCCACTCCTTGGCTGGGTCCTTCCCGGAGGGATATCTGGCTGGTTTCTGTGTTGAGACTCCTAACAGAGGCTCTACAGACTTTTTTGATCCTCAAGATCTCACACATATTAAAAAATAGTCAACAGCAGTTTAAATAGAGATTAAAAATGTCAAAAAGCGTGAAACAGGTAATTCATTGTATTGTGGAATAGAAAAGGTTTAGTCTTACCACTGAACTCCCTGTGAGCGGAGGCAACGGAAGGAATAGAAGGCACCAGCACTGGAGGACACCAACAGAAAAGGGACCTGTACAAATACAAAGGGTACAAATACCTGTACAAATACACTGTATGGGCCCTGTGCATGTCAATGGGCTCATCATAATACAAAATTCCACCTGATTTGGAGGGGTTAGTGACCCCCTTTATCTTTGCAGCTGCCCAGGTTGAACCAATTGTATGTCCCACCCTGGGCATCGGGTTGGGTGTCTATAGATGAGAATTCTATAGTGATATTTCCGTCCTAGAGTCTGGGGTCACTTTAAGTCCATTTAATCCTTGCAACATAGAAGTAAAACCCTGGAAATTTAGTATTTCTTTTCGGACTTCCCCCCGCAGACCCAGTTCCTCTTTTTTGCTGTGTCTTCACAAATATTTCTGAACGGAAGTGTCCTGAAAGAAGTGACTATTGTGTGATAGCGGAGCAGAGCTCGTCCGCAGCGGCTCCATTTCCTGCTGGAAGCCGCGTTATTGGGGAAGTATGCGCCGGGCTAAAGGCTTCGTGGGAATGAATGAGAAGCTGTTATAGCACTGTACTGTTTTCTTTACGGTTATATGCAGCAGTGAAAAAGAATAGGGCCAAGGGATTACGGATTTTTTTTTTCTCCCAATTATTTTTTTTTTCTATACGTCTACTAAAATAGAATTGAATAGGTTTTAAGCCTTTAACCCATTCATTGCCAAAATGCCAAACTGCTCATGACTGAAAGGTTTGTCCCATGGTTTGTCGCTTGATTAGACGGATTCTCTTACCACCAATGACGATTGTGACTTCACACCACTAAAAACATTTGTTTCCTGTGTAAAGCTGGACCTGCATACAGATTACTGACCAGATGGATGATGATATTGGTCAGATCAGTTTACATCCGGTCCCGCTGATCCTGAAGATGTCTGCAGGATAGTGGCCAACCCTTTTAAAGGGAACCTGTCACCTGTTTTTTGGCCTATAAGCTGCGGCAACCATCACTGGGCTCTTATATACAGCATTCTAACATGCTGTATATAAGAGCCCAGGCCGCTGGGTATAACATAAACACTTTAGGTCCTGCGCAATGTTGGCGCGTGTGTATGACGTAGAGGCGTCATGCACCGCGGCTTCAGAATGAGGAAGACGAAGATGGCCGAAATGGGAGGCGCAGGTCCCGGAGAACGGCACCACCCATCCGGCTGTTAGGCATCGGAGCGACCGGTTTAGGCAAGTATTATAAAGTGTTTTTTTATGTTATACACAGCGGCCTGGGCTCTTATATACAGCATGTTAGAATGCTGTTTTATACACCGAGAGAATGTGGTATGAATCCTTTTAAATAAAAATAATCTTTATTATAAATGCATTAAAATACAGCAAGTAAGTCCTCAAGGGTCATACGTCCCCTGAAGAAGAGGTGAAACGCGTGTAGGGACTGGTGGTTGCCTGGACTTGCTGTGAAGTGGTTAGTAGCTTTCGGTACTATAACTGTGAAAAACTGTGGGCTGTGGGTACGTTGGTTATAGCTAATACTGTTCCTAGCTATGTGAGCAAGGCCTTGGTTGTACCACAATTACGCTATGGACTTGACATATAGATAAGTGATCACATTGGCAATGTTTGAAGTAGGGTATATTACCACCAAACATGTTTTGTAGGAAACTTCAGTGTGTGCTTACGTGTAAACCACTGTATTACATCCTTGTTATGATTAAAAACTGTGATCTTCTTGTATGTATGTCATGTTGCTAACTGTCCACAACTATTGCTATTGACCTAATCCAGCAGTTCAGTTAACCCCTTGAGGACTTACTTGCTGTATTTTAATGCATTTATAATAAAGATTATTTTTATTTAAAAGGATTCATACCACATTCTCTCTGTGTATAAAATTGTATAGTGGTGTCCCGACACTTCCAATGAGGTTGAGGAGTGACCTAAATTAAATGTTAGAATGCTGTGTATAAGAGCCGGTGGTGGTGGCCACAGCTTATAGGGCAGAAAAATAGGTGACCGGTTCCCTTTAAGCATATGAGATCAGGTTGTAAGACAAGATTTTGTTCTGATCTGGCCATTTATTCATACCGGTTTACAGATGGAATCAGAGAGCTGCATGATGTCAGGGCAGAGAGCCTGATTCCAGCTGTGTCACTTACTAGTCTGTTTGCTCATTGGCAGCACAATTCAGTGTCCACACAAAGCTGCCAATCAGTGGTGGGGGCGGGGTTACACAGATTTGCTGTACTGCTATGTACATGAGACCTAGTCTGGCATTGATAATCTCCTGTTAATAAAACACTGATTGTATCGAAATTATCTAAAGCTGATAAGATAATGACAGATCCCTGAAATCTCTGTCCTTGTATTGTGCTGCTCTCAAATTAAATAGCAAAACCCTGCTGACAGATTCCCTTTAATAGTGGTCTACACAGAAAATGGGCCTTACACACGATGTAGCCTTAAGATCAAAAATCTAAATTGTAATATATTTTTGTATATCACGCACTGATAGTACACAGAGATCCTGATTCCAGTGATGTGTCACTTACTGGGCGGCTTAGTGTAGTTTTGATAAAATCGCTGATTAATCAGCAGGAGATTATAATTACAAGACTACCTTGGCGTGCTGCAGGTAGTCCAGCAGATTCATGAGCTCTGTAGAACTGCTAGATCTACAGCAGAGAAAACATTGATTTTATCAAAATGACAGCAAACAGCTCAGTAAGTGACACATCGCTGGAATCAGGGTCTCTGTCTCTACATTATGCTGCTCTCAGATGGGGTAAAAATCGTGGTGATAGATTCCCTTTAAATGAGAGGATAATTAATTGACTAAATAATGACAACTCCTTGAACTGAACAGGGTAATTGGGAATAAAGACTAAATCTTTACAAATACCATGTATTGGACCCTTCAGAGGTCAGTGATCCTCATGCAGATTAAGACCAGTACAGTCCCCATTGTGTCACCATTACAGCTGGAGTTTCACCCAGATCCCGGCCATCCCCCTCCAGTCTTCTGTTGTCTGATCTCGCTGGGCTCCGTCTTGGTGTCTGGACCCTCCCATCGTATTCTCTCTGGCCTCGCACTCTCTTGTGAAAATCAATTCTGCTAATAAATAATTCATCAAACGAATAATCGCCATGTCCTCTCAATTAGAAAAGATTTAAAGGAGGTTTCATAATTACCCACAAATTTGGAGGTGGAATCCAGACTTGTATTTTTGATTTATTGTGAATAGCATTCTACAAAAATTCTAGAATGTTTTGCTCTGCTGTGCTTGGACCATTTCATACGTCTTCATGAATCTGACTGTGCTCCAAAATGTTCATTTTCTAATAATCTTTACATGGTCTAATGTATGGTCAGTGGAGTATGGCCAAAATATATTTTATAAAAAGTGACGTACATTGCCATCATACGTGGGAGAATGAGGAGACCTCTCATCAACCACAAAGGAGGCAGTGAGACACTGGGTCAGCTGTAACTCCACCCACAACCTGTCTCCTCCATACATCTGTGACCTAGTCTCCCGGTACTGACCATTACGCAACCTCAGATCCTCACAAGATCTCCTTCTCTACTTCCCGCTTATCATCTCTTCCCGCAGTTTCATACAAGATTTCTCTCGTGCCTCCCCCATAGTCTTGAACTCTCTGCCCCAACACATGACTCTTACCTACCATGGAAATCTTCAAAAGTAACCTGAAGACCCACCTCTCCGACAAGCCTACAACCTGCAGTGGCCCTCTGTCCACCATAGCATTGCACGACCTGCTTTACCCTCACCTACTGTAGCCTCACCCCTTCCCTGTAGACTGTGAGCCCTTGCGGGAAGGGTCCTCTCTTCTCCTGGTACCAGTCTGTGACGTGAAGTGTCAACAATTCTTTTAAACTTGTCTATGTATGCCTCTTTTTCACATGTAAAGCGCCATGGAATAAATATTGCTATAATAATAAATAACGCTGATCTTCTTAGCCAAGATGCTAGGTGCCAATTTCATTGGATAGATCAGGATATTTCGAGAGAAGGTGCTTCTGTAGAGTAAACTTAGTGTAGATTTGGACCTGGAAGAAATGAAGTGTCTGCTATGATCCTCATTGAAAATGTCTATAAAATGGAATTTTTGGTGGAAGAGTCATCCCAAAAACCTGGTTCCTCACACATGTGAATTTCTTTACAATCTCAAAATGTAATTGCTCTTCCAGAATGTTAGAGGTTTTGTCTGGTGGCCTCCAGGAGCTGAAACCCCCTCGAGAAGCTAATATGATGAAGCTGAACTCAGTGAAGATCTCCTCTTCTCCAAGATCGGAGGGAAGCGACATACTAAATCCATGTGGAGGAGATGCTCTTCTGTCTCTGTTGACCTCACAAAAGTGTTCTGAAAGTTCATTTACACTTAAATTGGGCAAAAACTATATAATTGTCTACAAATACTAGAGTGTTCATCGAGACTGGTCAATCAGTCTACGGGACCAGTTTTACAACTTTTACCAAGTCAATTTTTAAGAAACACAACATCAAAGGCCACAGTGTGAAAATATGCTTTACAGACTAGAAAAAAATGTTGTGCTTGAAAAGTCATCCTTGTCTTTCACTGCCACTCCCGCCATATTTTCAGGGTATATTTTAGGTGCATCTGTCTTGTTTGTTCTCCATAGGCCCCTGAGCCACCACCCTGCTAAATGCAACCCGTGAATACAATGGATTTACTAAAACAGATGCGAGTACAGGAAAGGGAGGCCGCTTTGTTTTCATGTCACAAGGTTTTGTGTGGAGTAGGAAGATTCAATCAGTGTGTCCATAAGAATGTAACGAGTTCTTCTTACTCCTCGGGTTGTTGGTTTCTTTTTCTTGGTGTAACTTTTGTATTTCTTTGCTGTTCTCATGTCTTATGGCATTGTTCTACACAGTCAACAATCGGATGACCTTGTTGGTTCAGTACAGTGTTACATTGCAAGGTCTCTTGGACGTTCTTGTAACTAAATTGATCAGATATAAGGTAACGTAGGCCTTGCATATTAGATCACTGATTGCTAGTGTTATCCGAATGTTTTGGGGAACTGCAACCTTTCTACAGGAGGTGAAATGAAAGTAATCGACATGTTCACTGGCTTCCCATTGCCAAAAGACTCCAGTTCAAAACATTAACCATGACCTACAAAGCCATCCACAACCTGTCTCCTCCTTACATCTGTGACCTAGTCTCCCGGTACCTACCTGCACGCAACCTCAGATCCTCAGAAGATTTCCTTCTCTACTCCCCTCTCATCTCCTCTTCCCATAATCGCGTACAAGATTTCTCCCGTGCCTCCCCCATACTCTGGAACGCTCTACCCCAGCATATCAGACTCTCTCCTACCGTGAAAAGCTTCAAGAGGAACCTGAAGACCCACCTCTTCCAACAAGCCTATAACCTACAATAACCCTCAGTCCAGTACACCACTGCACAACCAGCTCTGTCCTCACCTATTGTACCCTCACCCATCCCCTGTAGACTGTGAGCCCTCGCGGGCAGGGTCCTCTCTCCTCCTATACCAGTCTGTTTTGTAATGTTAAGGCTATGTGCCCACGCTGCGGATTTATCGCGGATTTTGCCGCGGATTTGCCGCGGATTTCCCGAAAATCTGCAGCAGCGGCACTTCCAAGCCATTTCAATAGCATTTTGGAAATGCTGTGTCCATGCTGCGGATTTTTCCGCTGCGGATTTGCCGCGGATTTTGATCCGGAAAAATCTGCAGCATGTCAATTGTTTGGTGCAGATTTGGTGCGGATTTTTGGTTTTGAATGGGGAAAAAAAAAAATCCGCGGCAAATCCGCGGGTGCGGATTTGCCGCGAAAGTCGCGGATTTTCAGGCAGAAAAATCCGCAGGTACATTCTACCGTGGACACATAGCCTAATGATTGTTGAACTAGTTTTTATGTATACCCTCTTTCACTTGTAAAGCACCATGGAATAAATGGCGCTATAATAATAATATTGTTGGGTTTCAACCTGGAGTCTTTTTGGGTTTATTTTTGGAGGATAAACCTGGCCACACACATTGGATTAGATGGCCAACTGGTTTAGTCTGGACAAATCTGTAGGTTCCCCCAATAGTAATGTGATTGGGGGCTTGGGATGTCAAGAACGGAGGATGGAGGTGTTTAAATTTCAACCATTCTTGTCCTCAAGGTAGATGAGCCACTGCCAAGAGTGCTTGGTGGCACTTCCCTCCATTCAGTAAGAAGCATTTAAGCCTCCATACACATCTGAGAAAAGTCAGCCAAAATATCCAATTTCAACCATAACACATAATCATTAACTGCCTTGGAGAAATGATTTAGGTTTCCACAGGACCGAAGCGGCAGCATCTTGTGCCAGTAACTTCTGACTGGCCGGAAGTCAGAAGTTACAACACTAGTACTCAATACAAGTCTGAGAACCAGAACGAGGCTTTCATAGACTTGTATAGAGTTATCTCCAGCACCTCCATGAAACACTGGAGCTGCCAGTAAGTCACAAACTACAGACGGAACTGTGATAACAGAAGTCCACAGGGAGTGAGTACAAATCATGTGGCAGGGGACTTAGATTTAAAGCACCACTCCAGTGGTAACATTTAAAAAAATAAATGCCAACATAGTGCTTTAAAGAACAACAGTTGTGTTTTTTGTTTTTTTTCGTTTTTTTTCCATAAATCAATAGTACACCTGACAGTAAGACCCTTTTGTAAATGCATTTTATCAGAGAAATACAGACTTTCCCATTACTGAGATAGGAGATGACAGTTGGTGCTCATAAAGGTCTATGGAGACCTGTAACTGATGGATTCAAGAGAACTTGCAGCAGAATGCCTGTCTCTTCCTCTAGGTCTACCATACTGCCACCGGCCCTCTTTATTTTAGCCAACAATTGACAAGGCATGATCAGTCTGTAATGAGGAGTCAATAGAATAGACCTGGCTCACTGCAAGGGGGGGTGCTCTGGAATAATAGGTCCAGCAATACAAAAAAGTACGGTATATCCGGCACACCACAATGTAATAGAAGAATCTTTGATTTGGCTTGAAAACAGTTTTTATTGTGTATATACAAAAATAGTCGTCCAACGTTTCGATCCAACTGCATCTTTACAGGGACACTAGGACTATATGCATAAAAGGACTGTCAAATTACATCAGTGTGGATAAAGGACAAAACTGATCATCAAAAGGAAAGACTGCGCAAGCGGTCTGGTCCGTGCGTATCACTGAATGTGACCTGGTGTGTACGTATGAGTGTACCAGTGAGAATCAGTGATGATTCGTGGTAATAGACTTCAGGTGAGGTATCCTGCTTAGTCTGAGAAAATCCAATAGGCACAGGATTGCAGGGGTTCTTCCAGTGAGGAGGAAATGGCAACACTGCCAGTTGAAATGGAGCAAAGGAAGCCTGCGTTGGTGTATAAGTGGGTCCCCTGCAATCCTGTGCCTATTGGATTTTCTCAGACTAAGCAGGATACCTCACCTGAAGTCTATTACCACGCATCATCACTGATTCTCACTGGTACACTCATACGTACACACCAGGTCACATTCAGTGATACGCACGGACCAGACCGCTTGCGCAGTCTTTCCATTTATTTTGATGATCCGTTTTGTCCTTTATCCACACTGATGTAATTTGACAGTCCTTTTATGCATATAGTCCTAGTGTCCCTGTAAAAGATGCAGTTGGATCGAAACGTTGGACGGACTATTTTTGTATATACACAATAAAAACTCTGTTTTCAAGCCAAATCAAAGATTCTTCTATTACATTGTGGTGTGCCGGATATACTTTTTTGTAATGAGAAGGAAGCAAATTTTTATTATTAGGTATGTTACAAAGTTGCTTATTTTCATGTGTGCTATTGATTTATGAAACACCAAGTAAAACTGTTACTGGTTAAGTACATGACTGCCTTAAATGGAACTTGCCAGCAGAATTTCACCTCCCGTACTATTAATGTATATGCAGCTCCTTCAATGAAAGGTCCAGCAATACCTTTACATGTCCAGACCAATCCTCCAATACTGAGAAATCAGTGTTTGAATTAATATGCAAATGAGGTTGAAGAGCTATTTGTAGATCTGCCGCCTCTGTCACTCCAGCTCTATTCCCCACCCAGTGATGCTTCCTTCTGCTTGACTGAAGGCTCTTTTGCCTTAAGTCTCACAGCATAGAGGATATCAGTCAAGTAGGAGGAGACAGCGCTGTGCGGGGAATAGAGCTGGAGTGACAGAGGCTGCAGATCTACAAGCAGCTATTCAGGTTCATTTAGAACATGCTGGACATTGTAGCGCCAGCATCCCTGCACTGCTCTGCCTCTTCTCAGCAGGGACGCTGACTCACTCCTCGCCACGGCCAACAGTCACTGCCCTGCCTTGCTTCCCCGCAGTCATCCACGTGTGATCTTCCTTTTTCCTCCTCCCAAGGCCTGTGCACGCCACAGAGGTCTCCTGCGAATGCGCCTAGGGCCAGCGTGCCTTTCTCAGAAGTGCCTCTCAGCCTATAACTGAAAGGCACTGGTACTTAAGGCATCCTCCCTCTAGGGGAGGTGCCTGAGCAACTTGGTCAGTTAATTAGTGTTAATAAGATCTAATCCCTATCATCAGAATATGACTTATTGTTTAAATCAGGTTTTTTGCTACATGTATTTTGGCGTGTGTGTGTTTTTACATATGAATCTATTAAAAATAAAAAATAGAAATTTTTCTGTTTACACTGAGAGTAATAGAGGAAGGGTCTAAAATCTGCGCCAAGGACTCCTTCTTCGGGACAACAGGCAGAAAAACATCAAATCTCAGTTGAGAGTTGATGTTCTTCTGCCTGTTGTCCTGAAGAAGGGAGCTGCGACTCCTGAAACGCGTAGACCTGTGCATGATATTAAAAGAAGCATTAATCTCTTCATTGAATCCATTGAGTCCTTGGCGCGGATTTTAGACCCTTCCTTTATTACTCTCTGTTATCAGCTTTCCTTGGGGATGCTGCCTGGACCTGGATTCTTACATGCTTATATAGTGGTTGTGACTGGCACAACCATCAGAGGTGAGTGTGATACTCCTTTTTACCCCCTTCCATTGTTGAGGTAAGACCCTATTGTGCTTTGTTTTTCCACAGTTTCCTATCCAATCTATTTTTACACTGGTATTTGGAGCTTAGATTCAACTTCGTTTTTGTTTTTTTGCAATAAACACGCACATTAGCCACGCTGGTGAGACCCTGACCATTATCTTTTGTATTGAGACATCTAATGAGCTTGTGCAAAGGTCATTG
>NC_134360.1:195975265-195985265 GCF_048569485.1 Anomaloglossus baeobatrachus | reverse complement strand
CTGGCCTTCAGGTCAGAGTGGCAAAGGAAAAGTCATATCTGAGACTGGCTAATAAAAGGAAAAGACTAATGTGGGCAAAGAATACAGACATAGGGAAAAAGCAGGCAACGTCCAATCTGTAATGGAGTGGCCAGCCCAGTAACCAGACCTCAACCCTATAGAGCTGTTGTGGGAGCAGCTTGCCCATATGGTACGCAACAAGTGCCCATCAAACCCATCCAACTTGTGGGAGGGAGGAATCATGGGGTGAAATATCTCCAAATTACCTCCGTGAATTAACAGCTAGAATGCCAAAGGTCTGCAAAGCTGGAATTACTGCAAAAGAGCATTCTGTGCCGAAAGCAAAGTGTGAAGGAGAAAATTATTTCAAGTAAAAATCATTATTTCTAACCTCGTCAGTGTCTGGACTATATTTTCTATTCATTATGCAACTCATTTGATAAATAAAAGTATGATTTTTCACGGAAAAGACAATTTTCTGGGTGACCCTAAACTTTGGAGCTGTAGTGTATGCTCTGGATTAAATAATTCTAAACTAAAGCCCAGAATACCATTAAAAGGACCCTGGCAGATGAAATGTTGCCCGATCCATGAGCTGCATATTTCAAGCAGTGGTTGAGAACTATAATTTCAACCAGGTACGTTTTGACTCCGAAGCGCTACAGTATTTCAGAGAAACTCATACTTTAAAAGCCACACGGGAGACTAGTCAGTTGGGCGGTCCCCGGCAGCTTCCCTGTCTACATGTATATGGAGAGACCAATCCGTGCAGGGCAGCAGGCAGGGAGAAGCAGCCAATAATCCACCGGTTTGACTAGTCTTTCGTGAGGCTCGGTCCCCGGCCATCTATTAAGGTATGCTTTTCTCTGAAATGCTGCAGAGTTGAACATATGGCTGAAATCATTCAGCTAGTGTCTAATGCATGCTGTTTGTGGATCGGGCAACACATAACGGCTGTCAGGTTCACTTTAAATGTCCGTCCTCTATCTTGGATGGCTCTTCCATACACAGGAACGCTCATTTAGTGCAGCCCTTCTGTGCCCTCCATTATAAAGCTGTCACCAAACATCTGGTGGCGCCTTATCTTTGGGGCCTGAAATCATTCATACCAGACCAATATTTTCCCTGGCAAGAATTTGTGAGTCTCCATTACACAATAACCCGTTGGCAAAACTATCCGATGAACGGGTTTGGCTAACATTTGCCTCATGTCTACAGTGGGCTTCAAGCTGGACCTATACATGAGATAACTGTATATTTGGAAGACTCCGTTCTCTCACGACTCCCCCCATGTAACTAATTTACAAGTCCTGCTGTACTGAGAACAATGACCGCCTGTGCGGACAGAAAGGTTTACGATGCCTTTCTGTGTGCGTCTAAAGGTATACAACACATTGTCGATTGGCAGTCGTTTAACACCGCTGGTCGGCTGCTGTAGACTTGGCCTCTCACAGCAGCATATCTACCGCGGTACAAAAGGATTGGCGCTGAAATTCCAGCTGCTTCAACCCCATATCCCCCGTAACCGGATACTATTAGTATGATGAACAGCAACTACAGCTTATTTTTGAAATAGGGCTTATATTTTAAGCATATTCCAAAAAAGGCTGAAAAATCCCGCTAAGGCTTATTTTCAGGGTAGGTCTTATTTTCGGATAATCACTTTATCGCTGTATTACAAAATCCTTAGGTCTAAAATAAGATTTAAACAAAATCTGTGCATACTTTATTCTTAATGATTGGTGTGATTTTACTTTTTTTTTTGTTTTTGTTTCCCCTCTAGCTGTGAACTTCAAAAACATTAATGAAGAGAACAGGAGGGAGCAATTTGGCGAAATCTTCACATCCATTGACACTTTAGCCTTCACCTTCGGTAACGTGTAAGTAGAGGAGCGTGGGCTCTCACACGTAGATGAAAGGGGCCAAGAGAAATAGTTTGTAACATGGTCATACAATGATGGGTGCTGTGAAGGAGCCAGATGACTGATCATTAACAATAAGTCCTGTGATCAGCCACCTGCAGAAATAAGCTCCATAGGCCAGAAATCAGCATCAAGAAATACTTGAAACGCGACAGTGTTTTGTTCTGTAGTCTGAAGAGTGACTGTGCGGTGCCGTACTGGGAGTGAACTGCATTACAGCTGCCATCACTCGTCTCAGTACATTTGGCAAATGCACAAGGTTCCACCGAAGTCTTCTGAAAAGCTGGTTTCAGGAGCTCTTGGTGACCTTCAAACATTCTGGGGGTATCAAAGAGATGGGAATGAACATTGATAAAAGGGGAGTGGGGATAGATAAAAGTTAGTTAAGACACGGGCAAAAGAGACTTAAAAGTTATCGAGCATTAGTGCATATAGCACATTGCGTTCTAGTCGGTATATACAGCGTCCATAAGCACCAACGTTCCTCTTAGTGGTTGATGTGCAAACACTGAATTTTCGAATGGAACTTATCTTCTCGGGTGGACATATTTTAGAAATGTTCTCCCTAAATGCTCCTCTTCTGTATATTTCACACCTTTTCCCCACCATAGCGGTTTATCATCTGCTTCACTTATGAATGTAATGGCCTCCATTTTATCTGATCTCTGCAGTGTTTCCGATTTCCTTATGGGAGATGTAGACAATGGCTCATCATTGGGACTTCATGCATCACGGAGAAGCCGGGTAGGTGTTTCCCTTAAAAATCTGGCTAATCGGCTGCACTTACTATTTCAAGAAAATACATTGACATATATATTTTATTTTTATTTGTGTGTGTGTGTGTGTGTGTGTGTGTGTATGTATTACTCTGGTTTTAATTAGTAAAAAAAATAAATAAATAAATAATAAAATAAATATATGAAAAATATATACTAATAATAAAATATATGAAAAATATACATTAATAAAATATATGAAGAATATATATATTTATCACATTATATAGAATATATAATATATTTTCTTCATATATTTTTCTTATTATATATTTTTTATATATTGTAATATTATATGCTTTATTTTATTATTTATTTTTTTTTCCTAACGGTTCCGGTGTGTGTGTGTGTGTGTGTGTGTGTATGTATGTATGTATGTATGTATGTATGTATATGTGTATATATATATGTATGTATGTATGTATATGTATATATATATATATATATATATATATATATATATATATATATATATATATATATATATATTATAATATTTTCCTTTTTGCATAATTATGGGGGCAGCCATCCTGTCTGACTGTCTTACAACATTTAATGATAAGCTGTAGTTATATGGACATCCTCTGTCACTTTTGCAAAGGTTGTTGCAGTGAAGACGAGGAGGCGAGCTGTGAACATCACCTATTTCCCAACCCTTCTTGCAGTATAGGGGAGAGGGTGTGCTTTAAACTTCACCTCTTGCCAGTCGTTGATCATGTGTTATTTCTCTTCAGCTATATAATAGGTGTTAATTTTTTTTTATTGTAATCCTACATGTAATTATATGATAGTTGAGAAGCAATCTGTACACAATATTAAGGGGTACTTTGCAAGCTGCGACATCACTTGCATCGGCTAGCAATGCCGAGCACGATAGTCCCCGCCCCCGTCGCACATGCGATATCTTGTGATAGCTGCTGTGGTGAACATTATTGCTACGGCCGCTTCACACGCACTTACCTGCCCTGCGACGTCGCTCTGGCTGGCGACCCGCCTCCTTCCTAAGGAGGAGGGTCGTGCGGCGTCACAGCGACGTCACACGGCAGGCGGCCAATAGAAGTGGAGGGGCGGAGATGAGTGGGACATAAACATCCCGCCCACCTTCTTCCTTCCGCATAGCCGGTTGAGGCATGTAAGGAGATGTTCCTCGCTCCTGCGGCTTCACACACAGCGATGTGTGCTGCCGCAGGAACGACGAACAACATCGTATCTCCTATTGGTGCGACATTATGAAAATGACCGACACTACACAGATCACCGATTTTCAACGCTTTTGCGATCGTTTATCGGTGCATCTAGGCTTTACACGTTGTGATGTCGTTACCGGCGCCGGATGTGCGTCTTTCGTTTTGACCCCGACGATATCGCAGTAGCGATGTCGCAACGTGCGAAGTGCCCCTTAGTCTTAGTTTAATAGGAGGCTCAGTAAAGAATTGAAGGCAAGGAGAAACTGCTGAGGCTTCTAGTGCAGGAGAAATACTGCTAAAAATGCAGAATGCAATCCTATGATACACACACAATGGCAAATTCTGGTTAGTCACAAAGGTAAACAAAACATAACAATTATACAGAAAAATATAAATTTCCCAGCAATTGTTCTTATTTTGTCCTGTACTACAATTAAAAGTGAGAATTCTATAAGAAATCTCTCTTTTTAAGAGATAATTCCTGTTTTATCCATTCCCCAGACAAAAATTTTTTTATAGGATTTGCAGGATTTCTACAATATAACCTGACCAGAATTGGGGCAAATTGTCTCCCTTTACTTTTCACCTTTCTTGTTTCAGTTTTTCTTTTCAAGGGGTTGTCTAGTCTTTTGCTGAAAGTCTTCAGTCACCCTGTGATTTACTTCTGAATCCTTACAGAATGCGCCCCGCACACTGTTAGGATTCTCCAGTGCTGATAATAAGAGCGGGTGATCATGTATCCGCAAAGTATGTGATTTGCCAACGTGGTCATGTGCTGACTAGACTGCGCGGCCTCACTCGATACAAATGGACTGAGCTAGGCAGGGCATGTCTATATGAAATACTGGCTGTAAGTATGTATATCAGATACTTAGTCACATGACCATACGCTTTTGTTGCTGCTGCCAGAGAATCCTGACAGTGTGCAGTGTGCACACTGCAAGGATTCAGTTGTTTGGCAGTCACATCGAACAGACTTTCAGCAGAAGACTGGACAGTGACTGGTTCATGCGGACTTTGGTGTGGATGATGACTCTGATCCACACAATGCCTGCGATGAAGTTGACTGGAGCAGAGACGCTCCTGACTGTTAGACCTGTGCTCTCAGTCACTGGTAATAATGATAAAAAGTCAACTATTGTAAATGATTTTGACATTTTCATCTGTTTTCCTAAACCTGTAATAGATGGAAATGTATTTCATTATGTCGTAAGATCAGTTCTTATAATTTGTTGGTCTATTGCTCACGTTGTTCTCTGCTTTCATTATGAAATCGGTCCATTTCCGGGGTAAATCACTGGCCGTACACGAAAAGGAATGTCATATTGATTTCATACACTTCAAAGTAAAAGACAGTGACCGTCTGTCTCAATAAAGGAAGGAAATCCCACATTAATGTTGATTTCAGATACTATTTTTTATCCCTTTTTTTTAAATTTTATTTTTTTTTTTTTTTTAGCAAATTTTAGTAAAATGAGTTTTCTACATTTATTTTTAGAGAACAAGGTTGCTTTATAATTTATTTTTTTTTTTTTTTTTTTTTTTTAAATCAGCCTTACATTGTCTTTGCCTTTCCAGCATTGTCTCGCTGCCGCCAG
Organism: Anomaloglossus baeobatrachus; assembly: GCF_048569485.1. Taxonomy (NCBI): domain Eukaryota; kingdom Metazoa; phylum Chordata; class Amphibia; order Anura; family Aromobatidae; genus Anomaloglossus; species Anomaloglossus baeobatrachus. The sequence continues at coordinate 195,979,782 of NC_134360.1, read as the reverse complement.
TCTTTTTGGGCACAATCCACCTCCGGTGGGCCCAGCCGTCACTGCAAAGACCAACGGGTGCCACTATCGATAGTCTGAGCATAAAATAATTCATTATGGAAACCGCCTTTAAAATCGGTTAAGGTTACTGTATTATTGGTTTGCAGAGCGCAGCGCGTTTTATAAGCCTGCCATTATTTTTCTGTCTGTCCAAAACAACTAAAGAGCCACCTCGCTCATAAACCGGAGACCAGGAAATATCTGTTATTATGGGACGGTCTGGATTGCTTTAATAATAAATGTGGGGAACAGATCGCTCTTTGTTCAGTGTAATAATCAAAAGTCCTAAAAACAAACAGATAAAAGTGACCTGCGCATGCACAGCAGCCGATGTCCTGTCCGGATACATTGCTCTTTATTTAGACTCTATATATTGATGATTTATTTTTCACCCGGTGGGGTATCGTGGGCAGACATGCAGAAGGGCCAAAACAAATATTGAAAAAAAGACCCTATTGAGTGCAGGTTAACGCACCCACACCACTTGCCCCATATGGTTTCCAAAGAGCTGCATTCACACATTCATATGTTGCCTTCCAAAGATGGATCAGGATACACAGACCAGCCGCTGGTCTCCGAACTTATCATATACGATACTGTTACGTTGAGTCAGTAAACCTGCATCCAGTTTGTGCATTAAAGTTCATACTGAGACGACGACACATGGATGTGTGAATCTGACCTAATCCATAGGGTAATTGTCGTGCAGTGTTCTGCATTGCACTCACTGGGTGTCATGGCGGCTGAGTATGTCGGACTGCAGAATCCAACATGCTGCCTGGGTTTCTTTAGTTGCACAGCCTGTCATGGATGTTGGCTGGTTCTGGCTTCACTGCTCTCTAGTACAGCGGGAGTTAATTCCTGCTGGCCTGCGATTTATCTGCTGGGAGCTCAGCCTTTATAAACTTCTGGATTCTGGGGCTGTTTGCCAGATATAGCTTCTGCTCCCTGTGCTATGGGGATCGTCAAGTTGCGGTTCTGCGTGGTGTGTGTCATCCAGTTGTGTATTTATATCCTACTTTTTTTGCGTTACTCCCCAGTTCACATATTGTTCCTCCTTTGTGTTTGAGTGCAGTGTGCACAAGTTTTTGTTTACACGTCTCTGTGATTATTTGTGGAGTGTTGGCTACTGGGTTTCCGGCCCACTCCCCTGGGTGGGGGAAAGTAGTATCAGGGCTTGGACAGGAGATAGGGTCACAATGGAGGCTCGAACCTGGCTACCATCAATTCTACCTTTTGAGATAAGGGACCGCACCCCTGTGACAGTAATGCCCCACTTCCTTGTGTTTATGCCTATGCTAAAAAGTCCATTTACACAGACCGAGCCGGCGGCACACTACCACCACCAATCTGTAGACTCTTAAGGGGAACTTTGCACACTACGACATCGCAAGCCGATGCTTGCGATGCCGAGCGTGATAGTCCCCGCCCCCGTCGCAGCTGCAATATCATGGTGATAGCTGGCGTAGCAAACATTATCGCTACGCCAGCTTCACATGCACTCACCTGCCCTGCGACGTCGCTCTGGCCAGCGACCCGCCTCCTTATTAAGGGGGCGGGTCGTACAGCATCATAGCGACGTCACACGACAGGCGGCCAATAAGAGCGGAGGGGCGGAGATGAGAGGGACGTAAACATCCCGCCCATCTCATTCCTTCCGCATAGCTGGTGTGAGCCGCAGGATGCAGGTAAGGAGATGTTAATCGCTCCTGCGGCTTCACACACAGCGATGTGTGATGCCGCTGGAACGAGGAACAACATCGTAACATCGGTCATTTCCAAATTATGGAAATGACCGATGCTACACCGATGATACCATTACATTTTTGTGCCCATTAATCGTATCAAAAAGGCTTTACACACTACGATATCGCCTGCGACGCCGGAAGTGCATCACTTTCAATTTGACCCCACCGACATCGCACCTGAGATGTCGTAGTGTGCAAAGTGCCCCTTACTGGTCAGTGGTGGCTTGACTTCTTGTTTCCACTGAGAGATCTACACAGTGTGTTCAGTTCTCGTCGGCTGCCATTGTTCTCGGCAATGATTACACAGGACGGTGCCCTGACAAAAAAAAGATATCTTTTACCCTGCGCAAAAGATAATTTTACCCTATGAATAATCATTTTGCTTGTTTGTCCGGTGATCAGCAGCCTCTTTACACTATAGTAAGATAATTGTGAAACCGTGCTCATCATTATCTTGCAGCGTAAATGCACCTTAAGAATAACCGGTTATCAATACCGACAAAAGGATTGGGGAATGAACCCCTCTATCGGGGACCCCCTTGTTTTTATGACATGTATTAATGCTTTACACACAGATGTGTAGGAGGAATGCTCTTACTGACGGGCTACTTTTTCACTTTCTATAGTCATTTGAAAATGTTTCCATGGAGGATTCTGCCGGGTCAATTCATGAGCGAGACGATCTTCAAGGTAACGTCTTATTTTTGCTATTACGGTACCTGTAGGTGTTTCTATGTTATATATAATAGTGCCTGTATTGGAATAATGCGTCACCCAGACGCTGAGGCGCTTGGGTTTTTCTCTAACAAATAATACTATCCTACTGTTCAACCCACTTTCCTGCTATGGTGGCTACGCATAGTAGACTATGTTGATTTTGTGGGACCAGTCGGTTGTATATTAGATATTTGTCTGTCATTCATTCAGCAGTGGTTGGGTGGGGGGGGGGGGGGGGGGGGGGGGGGGGAAGGGCAGTTAAATTCTAACACCCCTGAAGGGTGTGAGTTTACTCCCCTCTGCTCATCGAATTGTGGCGTAGGAGTCTGGAGGACTGGCAGTCAGCGAGACGAGCAGGCAGACTGCTGCCACTAGCTGGGTATTGCCTTCATTGGTGCCATAAACAGTTTAAGACCTCATTCAGACATCCGTAGGGCACGTATGTGTGGTATCCGTATTTTTTCCACCGTACCCATTATTGCCTATGGTGGTAATCACATGTCCATTTTGGTTACACAGAATGCGTGTCCGTGTGTACAACACACAGGGACATGTCCTTTTTTTTTTATCTGGCACCACAGATGACCAGGGCCAATACAAGTCTATGGGTTCATGAAAAACACGTAGAACTCATAGATAGCATCAGTGTACAGAGTTGAGCGGACTCGGATCGGCAAAATCCAGATCCGCACGGTTTGAGTTGCAGATCCGAGTCCGACCCGGGATTCCGGGTGCATGATCCGGATCAGTTTTGTATTTTTGTTTTTTGTTTTTGTTCCCCCCCCCCTCTCCCCCCCCTCTCCCCCTCCCCTCTCCCCCCCTCTCTCCCCCCCTCTCCCCACCTCTCTCCCCCCTCTCCCCTCTCTCCCCCCCTCTCCCCCCCTCTCTCCCTCCCCCCTCTCTCACTCTCTCCCTCTCCCCCCCTCTCTCCCTCTCCCCCCCTCTCTCCCTCCCCCCTCTTCCCCCCCCCTCTTCCCCCCCACTCTCTCCCCCCCTCTTCCCCCCCACCCTCTCCCCCCCTCTCTCCCCCACTCTCTCCCCCCCTCTCTCCCCCACTCTCTCCCCCACTCTCTCCCCACTCTCTCCCACCCTCTCTCCCTCCCTCTCTCCCTCCCTCTCTCCCTCCCTCTCTCCCTCCCTCTCTCCTCCCTCTCCCCCCTCTCTCCCCCCCTCTCTCCCCCCCTCTCTCCCCCCCTCTCTCCCCCCCTCTCTCCCCCTCTCTCTCCCCCTCTCTCTCCCCCTCTCTCTCCCCCTCTCTCTCCCCTCTCTCTCCCCCTCTCTCTCCCCCTCTCTCTCCCCCTCTCTCTCCCCCTCTCTCTCCCCCCTCTCTCTCCCCCCTCTCTCTCCCCTCTCCTCTCTCTCCCCTCTCCTCTCTCTCCCCTCTCCTCTCTCTCCCCTCTCCTCTCTCTCCCCCCCCCTCTCTCCCCCCCCCTCTCTCCCCCCCTCTCTCTCCCCCCCTCTCTCTCCCCCCCTCTCTCTCTCCCCCCTCTCTCTCTCCCCCCCTCTCTCTCTCCCCCCCTCTCTCTCCCCCCCCCTCTCTCTCCCCCCCCCTCTCTCTCTCTCCCCCCCTCTCTCTCTCCCCCCCCTCTCTCTCTCCCCCCCTCTCTCTCCCCCCCTCTCTCTCCCCCCCCTCTCTCTCTCTCTCCCCCCCTCTCTCTCCCCCCCTCTCTCTCCCCCCCTCTCTCTCTCCCCCCTCTCTCTCTCCCCCCCCTCTCTCTCCCCCCCCTCTCTCTCCCCCCCCCTCTCTCTCCCCCCCCCTCTCTCTCCCCCCCCCTCTCTCTCCCCCCCCCTCTCTCTCCCCCCCCCTCTCTCTCCCCCCCCTCTCTCTCCCCCCCCTCTCTCCCCCCCCCCTCTCTCATTCAAATATGCTTTATTGGCAGGACCAAAATACAATTAGTGTTGCCAAACCAAGAGAAATACAGTAAGTGTGGTGGGAGGAAGATCAGGGTTATAGGGAGTTGGGGGCACAATTTGGTCTCTGAAAGTCCATTTAGGGGCCTTATGTTCCCCTCA